>NW_017673273.1:105510-138538 GCF_001879085.1 Nicotiana attenuata
CTTTTCAAAAATACTTCTCACCGGAGTTTCAAACGAGCAAAAATCCCTCGTAATTGCTCATTTTATCTTTGCCCGAAAACCCTTCGTGTCTCCGAGCAAAGAGGGGCAGCTGTGAGCACGTGATTTTTGACCCCACATGAATTACTCTTACAAAATTCCAATAATTAGGTTTCTTCTTTTAATTATTTGTTATTTTTAGGGATTTCTTAGGATTTTTATTTAATCGTCTGCATTTTGTGCATGTTTAAGTTTATTTAAATTATGAAAATACCAAAATATCATGCATTGCATTTAGGATTATTTTTATATTTTTAGGAGTAATTAATTAGTTATTTGCTTTATTAAAAAATGAAAATCACAAAAATGGCCAATTTCTACATTTCTATCCTTATATTGATTTTTCTCTCTTAATATAGGATTAAGTAGCTTTTATAATTTTGTAATTAATTAATTAGTTTAATTTCTCAGATTTAAGATAATTTAGGATTTTTAATTAAAAAAAAAGAAATTGAAAATAAAAGAAGAGGAATATAAGGGAATTAATTTTCTTGAATTGGGCCAATTTTAATCTCCAAATCAGCGCAAATCAGCCCAAATTTCAATCTACAAAATACCAAGCCCAATCTCTGCCAAACCTGGTCCAGCCCCGTCCATACCCAAACGACCCCGTTTGCCTCAATTGATCTCAGCCGTTGGATCTTATCAATCCAACGGCCCGGAACTGATTTGTACTTTACTATATTAATGTCTGAAGAGACCGACCACCCCCCCATCGGACCCCTCTCACTTCGTCTCCTTCTCTCTCAACATTCAAACCCTAGCTGCCCATACTCCATCGCCGTCTCCGCCACAGACTGCCTGTCGGAAATCGCTTCCGCCGGTGGCGATTGCTCCAATCGACCCCAATTTAACACCACAAATTCCCCCTCACCTCCTCTTCCCAATATCCAACTAGTTGTCCTTGAATCCACACCTAGTTTCTCGAATCTTGAATCAAAGAAATCCGGCCAAAACCCTAAGTCACCCAAAGATCTCCAAATTAACACCACTGCATCCCCGTCCTATCCTCATCCTAACTCCCCAACCAATTTTCTTCGAATCCCCACCGAATGACTCAAATCTCGGATCTAAGATTCGAAACGAAAAAAACCTAATCTTCTCAAATCAACCCCAAAGTTTCGACGATTCCTTTTCCTTCGAGTTTAGGCTTTCAGAAGCCTTTTCTCTCAAGGAGATCCAGTCAAAACCATGCAGAGCTGGATCCCTTGGGGGAATAGACCTTTGTGGGTCAAGGCGAGCAGGCTTCATATGCTTCTTTCATTTTTCCAGTCCCATTGGTAAGTTTCGTCGTCTGTTTTCCCCTCTTCTTTATTTTTTCTTTTTCCTTAATTCCTGGTTTAACTGCCAAGTTAGTTTCTTAATAGCTTGATTTTCGGTCTTGTTAAAATTGGTTTTCTTTAGTTTTTTTTCAATTCTGTAAATTTGATATAGAATGCATTAGTTACTTCATTTTGTTTGTTCAAGTTTTATTAGGTTTTTCTAATTTAGTATTAATTCCAGGTTAATCTAGCTTGTTAAAATAATTAGCACTTTCAGTTATCTGAGTGTGAATGCATCATTTTATTATCCCTTAAGTCTGGTTTGATTTCATGAGCTTACTATGATTTGGTTCACAAGTCAATTGAAGCATTTTGGATATATTGACTTTAATTTTGAGTGCATTAGACAGCTTAATTGCCCTCTTCTTCTTTATGTCTCTGTGAGATTTTTATTTGATGAAAAACATGTTCGAATCCCATGAGCTGGAGCAATTAGGTCTCCATTCTCTGTCATTTTAGGCTAAGTCCTTAATCAGGTGTAGCTAATTCATTCACTCTGTTTCTGTTATCAGTTAAGTTTGAATTTAGTGTTCTTTAGATTAATTAGATAAGCAACCTTTATTGATCAATATGTTAGTTTTAAAATGGAATGAAATCAGCATGTCTTGTTCCAGCATCAATTGGTTCTTTCTGATGCTTTCTAGTTTGGTTTGGCATGATTTGGAAACCAACAGAAACTTTAGGGACTTGTTTCGAATTAAAAGAACCTAGGTAAAATTGAAATAAGTGATAACCTAAGGGATAAAAAGGGGTTTTTACGTAGCTAAAATCAGAAGGTTCTAGAAAATACTGGTTTTGGATAAGGAAAAAGGACAGTACAGCTGCAAAAAACTATGCTGTATTTAGGTCAGAATATTCTTTTCTTAGATGTTCTTTAGGCACTCTATAAAAAGAAAACATACCTTCACTCAGGGAGAGGAGATTTTGAGCACCAATTTACTGCACAAAAATCATTCTCTCTTCTGCTGAAAAGACCGGGTTTCAAATTTAAAAAAACTTTCCACCTTGGTTTTCTTAAAAGCTGAAAAGATGATTTGAAGTAGAAGGTTCTTTTCCTGGTTTTCCTTGGCTGAAATCTCTGGGTCCTTGAGGTTAAACCTGGTTGTGATTTGGTTTTCATTTGATGTTTGCTGCTGCTCAGTATCTTTTGGAAAGCTCAATTGTTCTAGTGACCTTTATTTGGTCTTTCTTGAATCATCTGTTGGTATGTAACTTCACTCTAGTTATGAGAATGAACTTGTTTGTGCAATCTGAAGTTGTTCATGACTATGTGTGTATGGTTGTATGTTTCAATAATAGAACTTAATGTGTCGTTCATTGTTCTTCATCATCTTTTCACGTATCTTTCTATGCATTTCAGTATGAAGGAAATGTTGCTAAAATAACACAAATAGCTGTGTCTCATAACAATATTTAGGTTCAGTTTTGTTTATGATGCTTCTCTTTCTCTCTTTCACCTGATTCCTTTCACTTAAAATACTGCATTCATTGTTCTTTTTGATTGTTTGGTCATTGAGCTGTAGCCTGTTGGTTCAGCAACCAGTTGGTTGGACCAATTGGCTTTGAGAGTTGTAAGGTGGGATTTACATGTTAAGGAAAGAAGATGAGGATGCTATGATTCTGAGTTGGAACCTCTAGTGATTTATGTGTTTAACTTTCAACATAGTTAAACTCATGAATAATCATCTTTCTTTGCATTCTTGAGCTTTAATTTAGGTCTGTCAATATAGCATGATACTATAACTGAGGCAACCATGTGAATCTGACCTTCTCCCATGGTCAGATCCGTGAGGTACTTAGAAAACAAGGCTGATTTAGCAATAAGAAGTTTCATGTTGGGAACCTGGGCAAACAACTTTGTAAGAAGCAGCTCTGTAGCTGGATTCTTGCGAATGTGGCGCTTTGGATTTGAAGAAATGATGAAAGGAAAATTCTGGAATCAGTAGAAGTCTTCATTTTTACTGTACTTTGTTCTTTTAAAATTTCTTGGATGTCACCTGTAATTGTGCTGATTCTCTAGGAGTTTAAACTTCATTGTATAATTTTAGGACTCACAAATTTGTAAAATAGACTGTTAAATCCAGTTAGTTATCAGTAAGCCTACAAGAGTGGGCTGTTTTATTGGTTGCAATAAATATATTTGGGATGTCTGCGAAATCTGGCATTGGGTCACAATTAGGCCCAAACCCTGGGCCCATTCAATGCAAGTCTAACCTGGGCCATTTGGGCTTAGGCATTTGGACTTCACAAGTTGACCCGGCAGAATTTTATTCTTTGAATACAAATCTTTGTTCAATATGGTGTGAATCTTAATTTATTAGAGCTAGTTTCCAAATCAGATCTTGCATCAATGTTCCATAAGAATGGATTGAATTTAATCATATCTTCATTAATTAGTGTTTTGTGCTGGGCTGTTGGAAATTAAGCCCGACGTGGGCTGTGCGTTTTAGGACCTGTAATTATGACCCAAGCGTCCGGTTTATAGGCTTTATCGTAAGCCCGTTTCTCCACTTCTTTCAAAATGATTTAGTAGGGGCTGTTCTGGCCCACTCCCTTTTTACCCAAAATATCTTAACAACCTTTCTCATTAATTAGTTATCCTTTGTTGAATTAAGCCCCAAATAGGAGTATACTAGTTGACCTTAAATAATTAATTTTTTTATAAAAGGAATTCACTCGGGATGCGCCATGCTAATTAAAACCCCAAAATACGTGGCCCTTACATTAGTTTCATAATATAGATCTAACGAATATCAAATACTCGTAGTTTGCTTTAGGCTCGATTTAGACTAGTATTGTGATTATGTATACGTTCGCGTAACATAATTGCAAATTTAATTCTAAAAATGACCCGAGGGATGCGTTCGCGCAACTTCAAACCAAACTTTTCTTAATAAAATAAACAAAGCGTTATTAATTGTGGACACGTTCGCGTGACATGGTTTTTGACGCGCCAAAGGAAGAGAGTATACGTACGCGTAACTCGATTCTTTAATTATGAATAATCAAGTTTTTAAAAGTGGTAAAAAAGATAATTGCACATAGGTATTAAAAATGAGTAGTTAAACAATTAAGCCAAGTATGAATTGCAAAGCGACCGTGCTAGAACCACGGAACCTGAGAATGCCTAACACCTTCTCTCGAGTTAACAAAATTCCTTATCCAGAATTTCCGGTTCACAGACTTTTAAATAAAGTCGAAAATTTCCTTGATTTGGAATTTAAAATTAAACCGGTGACTTGGGACACTATAACTTATTCCAAGTGGCAACTCTGATTAAATAATTAAAAAATCCCATTTCGAATAATGTCACTTTGATTGGAAAAACTCCCTTATATACTACCTCTCTCGGGGTGGGTGTAAAAAAAGAGGTGTGACAAAGGGTTTTATTCGGCCAAGTGTATCACCTTGGGGGTGCTTCTGTCTTGTTTGTAAAGAAAAAAGATGGTTCTATGCGTATGTGCATTGATTATTGCCGGTTGAACAAAGTTACAGTGAAGAACTGTTATCCTTTGCCTCGTATTGATGATCTATTTGACCAGCTTCAGGGTACGCGAGTGTTTTCTAAGATTGACTTGCGTTCAGGTTACCATCAGTTGTAGATTCAGGAGCCAGATATCCCGAAGACTGCTTTTAGGACTCGGTATGGTCATCACGAGTTCCTTGTTATGCTATATGGGCTGACCAATGCCCCAACAACCTTTATGCATTTGATGCACAGTGTGTTCCGGCCAATATCTTGACTCGTTCATCATTGTCTTTATTGATGATATTCTGGTATACTCCCGGATTCGGGAAGATCATGAGCAACACCTGAGGACAGTGTTTCAGACTTTAAGGGAAAGGAAGTTATATGCAAAGTTCTCAAAATGTGAGTTTTGGTTGGATTCCGTGGCTTTCTTGGGTCACATGGTATCGAGTGAAGGTATACAAGTGGATTCATGAAACTAGAAGCAGTGCAGAGTTGGCCCAGACCATCTTCAACTATAGAGATCCCCAGTTTTCTTGGCTTGGCGGGTTATTACCGTCGGTTTGTTGAGGAGTTTTCATATATTGCAGCACCAATGACCGGGCAGATCCAGAAGGGTGCTCCGTTCCGGTGGACGGAAAAGTGTCAGGCGAGCTTTCAGAAGCTCAAGACAGCTTTGACTACAATCCCAGTTTTGATATTGCCTATATGTTCGGGGTCTTATACTGTCTATTGTTATGCCTCGAGGATTGGCCTTAGAGCGGTATTGATGCAGGATGGTAGGGTGATTGCCTACGCGTCCAAACAGTTGAAGCTACATGAGAAGAATTATCCTGTCTATAATCTTGAGTTAGCTGCTATTGTTCACGCCTCGAAGATCTAGCGTCATTATTTGTACGGTGTTCCTTGTGAAATTTATACTGATCATCGGAGCTTGCAGCACCTGTTTAAGCAAAAGGACCTTAATTTTTGCCAAAGGAGGTGGTTAGAGTTGCTGAAGGACTATGATATCACTATTTTGTATCACCCGGGCAAGGCCAATGTGGTGGCCGATTCTTTGAGTCGCCGAGCAGAGAGTTTGGGGAGTTTGGCTTATTTACTAGCAGCGGAGAGGCCCATGGCGATGGAGGTTCAGGCCTTAGCTAGCCAGTTTGTGAGATTGGACCTTTTGGAGCCCAGTCAAGTTCTAGCTTGCATGGTTTCTCGATCTGCCTTATTTGATCGTATCAAGGAGTGTCAATATGATGACCCTCATTTTCTTGTCCTCAAGGACAAGTTTCTGCATGGCGATGCCAGATATGTGACTGTTGGTGATGATGGGGTATTGAGGATGCAGGGTCGGGTTTGTGTACCCAATGTTGATGAGCTTCGGGAGTTGATTCTAGATGAGGCCCATAGTTCGCGGTATTCTATTAATCCGGGTGCCGCGAAGATGTACCAGGATTTGAGGAAGCGCTATTGGTGGAGGCGGATGAAAAAAGATATAGTTGGGTTTGTTGCTCGGTGTCTCAATTATCAGCAGGTGATGTGTGAGAACCAGAGAAGGGGGTTATTTCTTCAGCAGATAGAGATTCCAGAGTTGAAGTGGGAGAGGATCACCCTAGACTTCGTAGTGGGACTCCCACTGACTTTGAAGAAGTTTGATGCCATTTTGGTGATTGTGGATCGACTGACCAAGTCTGTGCACTTCATTCCTATGTGTACTACTTATTCTTCGGAGCGGTTGGCGGAGATTTATATCCGAGAGATTGTTTGTCTGCATGGTATTCTAGTTTCCATCATTTCAGACAGAGGTACTCAGTTCACATCACAGTTCTAGAGGGCCGTACAACATGAGTTGGGTACTCAGGTGGAGTTGAGTAAAACATTTAATCCTCAGACGGACGGACAGTCCGAGTGCACTATTCAGATTCTTGAGGGTATGCTCCATGCGTGTGTGATTGAGTTTGGAGGGTCTTGGGATCAGTTCTTGCCATTGGCGGAGTTTGCCTACAAAACAGCTATCAGTCCAGCATTCAGATGGCACCATATGAGGCTTTGTATGGTAGGCGGTATAGATCCCCGGTGGGTTGGTTTGAGCCGGGTGAGGCTAGATTATTGGGAACAGACTTTGTTTAGGATTCTTTGGAGAAGGTTAAGGTTATTCAGGATAGACTTCGTACAGCCCAGTCCTGACAGAAAGGTTACGCGGACCGGATGATCCGCGATGTTTCCTATATGGTTGGAGAGCGGTTTCTGCTTCAGGTTTCGCATATGAAGGGCATTATGAGATTCGAGAAGAATGGAAAGTTGAGTCCGAGGTTTACTGGTCCTTTTGAGATATTGAGACGTTTTGGGCAGGTTGCTTATGAGCTTGCCTTACCTCCCAGCTTGGCAGGAGTTCATCCGGTATTTCATGTTTCGATGCTCCGAAAGTATCACTTTGATCAGTCGCACGTGTTGAATTTCAGTTTAGTCCAGTTGGACAAGGATCTATCTTATGTTGAGGAGCCAGTTGCGATACTGGACAAGCAGGCTCGAAAGCTGAGGTCAAAGAACATTGCATCAGTAAAGGTTCAGTAGCGGGGTCAGCTGGCCAAGGAGGTGACCTGGGAGACCGAGCATGATATGCATAGCCATTACCCTCATCTTTTCACTACTTCAGGTATGTCTCTATGCTCGTTCGAGGACGAACGAATGTTTAAGTGTGGGAAGATGTAACGACCCGGCCGGTCATTTTGAGAATTTACGCCCTGATACCCTATTAACTGCATTCCCCGTGTTTTTTTTTCCTGCTAGTTTGATTTCCCAAGATGTTTTGTTTTGAGTTTCAGAGTGTTTTGGGACACTTAGTCCCTAATGGAGAGCTTAAGTTTTAAAAATTGGATCGTAGTTAGAGCAGTGTGAAGACGGCATCGGAATGGAATTTCGATGGTTCCGTTAGCTCCGTTGGGTGATTTCGGGATTAGACGCGTGTTCGGATTGTGTTTTGGAGGTCCGTAGCTAATTTAGGCTTAAAATGTCGAAAGTTGAATTTTGAAGTTTCCGTTTGTTAGTGAGATTTTGATCTAAGAGTCGGAATGGAATTCCGGAAGTTGGAGTTGCTCTGTAGTGTTGAATATGACGTGTGTGAAATTTTTTAGGTCATTCGTACGAGGGTTGATAGACTTTTTGATCGAAAGCTTAAATTGAGAGTTTTTGAAGTTCTTAGGCTTGAATCCATGGTTAATTCGATGTTTCGATGTTGTTTTAGGTGTGTTGAGGATTGGTATAAGTTTGGATAGTGGTATAGGACTTGTTCGTATTTTTGGTTGAGGTCCCGGGGGCCTCGGGGTGATTTCGGGGGATTGTCGGATGAATTGGAAGTGGTTTGAAGCAGCTGATCTCAATCATAACCGCACCTGCGGTTAGGTCTTGCAGGTGCGGAGCCGCAGAAGCGGCGCCAGCATCGCAGAAGCAGAAAAAAGGAGAGCCAGCAGGAGCCACAGAAGCGGGCGCTTCGCCGCAGAAGCAAAACCGCGTCTGCATAAGGGTAATCACAGGTGCGGAAGCTGGGTTTTAGTGAATTGTGGTAAATGCGACTTTATTTCCACAAAAGCAAGACCGCAGGTGCGGTCCCATGGCCACGGAAGCGGATTCGCTGGGCAGAACATATAAATAGATTCCTTCGCGAATTTGAGTTATTTTTCACCTATTTTCAAACGGGAAGGAACTTTGGGGAGCATTTCCAAGGGAGATTTTCAGAGGGATTTGTGGAGGTAAAGCCTTTGGTCCTTAAGCTCATTATTATGGTGACTTTTATCATTCTAAGCATGAAAAATTAAGGAAAATCAGCGGTAAAATTTTGTGCTAGGGCTTGGTTAATTAGAGAGCTTTGAGTGATGATTTAAGGGACCATTTGAGGTCCGATTTTGGTACATTTGGTATGATTGAACTCGTGAGAGTGTGAGGATTCTAAAAATGTAAATTTTACCCGATTCCGAGACATGGGACCGAGGGGACTTTTGGTTATTTTACCTAATTTCACGTATTAGCTTAGAATTTATTTGTAGAATCAGTTACTTGAAGTGTTATTTACATTATGCTATTGAATTAAATAGATTTGGGCCATTTGGATTCGAGTACTAGTGGCAAGAACGTGGTTTCAGGTTGAATTTTGAGCCGGTTCGAGGTGAGTGGCTTGCCTAACCTTGTGTGGGGGAACTCCCCTTAGGATTTGGTATTATTGATATTTGAAATGCCTTGTACGCGAGGTGACGAGTGCGTACTTATGCTAATTGCTGAAAATTTGGTTTTCATTATGTAATTACAAATGTGTTTCTTTTCATGTTTATACTACTAGCAATTTAAGCTTGTTGTTAGCTTATGGAAGCATGTCTAATTATCTTAATTGCTTTACTTGCTCAAACTACCTTATCTAGAAATACCTATTTTACCTTGGTATGGAATTTGAATTGAGTAGTGTATTCTCTTGTTGTTGATGTGTGTTTACTTTGGGACTACGGTACGGTATCCCGGGAGACCCCCCCTGCATGTTTACTTTGGGACTACGGATCGGTAGATCGGTATTCCCCATGTACTGAGTATTTACATTCGGGACTACGAATCGGTATTCCGGGAGATTCCCTCGCATTATGAGTTGGACTACGGGACGGTATCTCGGGAGATCCACTGGATATTTATATTTGGGACTACAGGACGGTATCCTGGGAGATCCCCGGTTGTTATCTCTATGTTGAGCTGTATTTCTCTGTGTGTTTACTTTGCCTCTACAGTAGTTGCGTTGTTTCTTTCTATCCTGTGTTACTTTTTTCTATTGCACTTATTTATATTGTCTTGTTCTACACTGTTAAACCTTGTATTTCATTTAACCTCAGAAGGGCCCTTACCTTCCTCGTCACTACCCGATCGAGGTTAGGCTTGGTACTTACTGAGTACCACTGTTGTATACTCATGCCCTTTCTGCGCATGTTTTCACGTGCAAATCCAGGTACTTTCACTCAGTCTTATCACACTTCAGGCAAGGCACTGCTATAGAGACTCTAAGGTATATCTGCCGCGTCCACAGACCAAAGAGTACCTTTCTATTCTTAGTACTAGTATAGTCCTTCTGTATTTTCCTTGTTGATAGACGTTTCTGGAGTTAGAGCTTTTTATGTAATCTCTTAGCTTGTGATTCATGGGGTTCCGAATTTTGGGAAGTGTTAGCCCGAGATTCTTTTACTGTTATATGCCAGGCGACATCTTAAACACTATTTTATTTTGTTATTTCGGTTTTCTATTATTTTCTTTCCGCAAATTATTTCTTTTCTGCATTATTAGGCTTACCTAGTCGTGGAGGCTAGGTGCCGCCACGATAGTTCACGGAGGGCGAGCTGGGGTCGTGACACACACACAAACCAATACAACTTTATACTTACATAATATACTGATATAGCATCATGATATTCTATAAAGGTATCACATAGTCTTTGTAACGACCCAGCCGGTTGTTTTGTGCGTTTGTATTTCTTTTAAGCTATTTGATGTCTTGAGCAGCATCGGATGATGTATTATGACTTGTGTGAATCATCGGTTTTTAATTTCAGGTTATTCATAATTCATTTGGAGGAATAAATTTCATAATTGAAGCTTTAAAGTTGGAAGAGTTGACCAAGTTTGACATTTTCGTATTTGACCTAGGTTTGGAGTTTTGATGGTTCTGTTAGGTTCAGATGGTGATTTTTAACTCGGACGTATGCGCGAATTGGCATATGGATATTACTAGAAGGTTTTGGCGCTAATTGGCAATAGTTACAAATTTGAAGATTTGAAAAGTTCATAAGTTTGACCGTGAGTTGACTTTGAGGATATCAGATTCGATTGTGCTTTGATAATTTGAATAGCTTCTTTATTTCATTTGGGACATGTGTGCAAATTTTGAATTCATTCCGAGTTTATATGATTTGTTTCGGCACGAGTTTTGCATGTTGACAGTTCAAAAGTTCATTAAGTTTGATTTGAGGTGTGATTCGTCATTAAGATGTTGTTATGCATAATTTGAGGCCTCGAATAGGTTTGTTTTAACTTATGGGACTTATTGATATGTTCGTAAAGGCTCCCTAGGGGCTGGGGCGTGTTTCAGATTGAACTTGTACCATTTTCCTTCATATTGGCATTGCAGGTTTTGCTGAGTTCTGGGCATCTGGGTTTCTTGTTCGCGATCAAGAAAAATGGACAGCGATAGAATAGAGTTGTTTGATTGCTGGGGAAGATTATTCATTGCATTCGCGTGTCCAGGGTTGCATTCCCGGATGTTGAGGCATTTATTCAGTGCGTTCGCAAGTCTAGCAATGCATTCACGTAGAAGGAAGGAGGGCCTGAGGATGTCAGGCATTTTTTCTTCGCAATCGCCAAGTTTGGAACGCGATCGCGTACCTCTAGGAGATTTGACCATTGTGTTCGCGTCTGTGATGCTGCGTTCGCGAAAGAGGAATTTCAGCTGGTGAGCATTTGTTCTATGCGAACGCGTGAAATTGTCCGTGTTCGCGAAGTGTAATAGCTGGGCAGACTCTAATAAATCCCATTTGGAGGGTTAGAGTCATTTTATCTTATTTGGAGCTATGGAGCTTTTATTGAGGTGATTTTTGAAGTGATTTACACCATATGGATTGGGGTAAGTATTCTCTACTCGCTTATGATTGTATTTAATGAATCTATCCTCGTTTTTGGCCTTTGGTTGCTAATATCAAAAGAAAACTTGAGGGGTTTTATCTAAAGTTTCGTAGAGTGAAATTTTGTGTTTTGAACATCGATTCGGAGTCGGATATGAGTGAAACTTATATGGCTGGGCTCATAATTTAATGGGTTTTCAAATTTTGTGAGTTTTGTCGGGTTTCGAGGTGCACACCCAAGTTTGAATTTTTGGTTGACTTTGGGCTTTTGATTAAAGATTCGACCTTTATCAATTGGCTTTCTTTCCTTTGGAATTATTTGATGTTCTTGAGTTACTTTTGGCTAGTTTCGAGCTATTCAAAGTTTGATCCGTGCAGGATGGCATTTCTAGAGTATTACGTGGCTTGGTCGGTATTGGATTTGGCTTGTTCGAGGTAAGTAACACTTCTAAACTTGATGCTGAGAGTATGAACCCTTGAATATACATGATATGTGTTTGGTGTTGAGGTGACTCACGTGCTAGGTGACAGGCGTGTGGGTGTGCACCGTGTGAATTATGACTCAGTTGTTTTTGTGGTACTGTCTAGCCATCTAATCTTATTTTTAATCATGATATCTGTATGTGCTAGAGTAATTGAGCTGTGATCCATGTTAGAAACGATTTTTAGGCTATATGCTTATTCTCTTAGGACCCATTGAGGTAATATATGCAGTTGAGTTATTTGCTTAAATTGCAGTTACATACTCAGTCATACTCATTTATTTGCATATCATATCTCAGTCTCTGTTGCCATATATTGATACATCATATCATTAAGTTTGGGCTAATTTTCATGACATTGTGATCCCGAGAGACTGGAGAGATTGATGACTGAGTGAGGCCGAGGGCCTGATTGTGAGGGATATTGATGTGATCGAGCTGCACGATGCAGCAGATACTATTGACTTATGATGTGATCAGGCTACACGTTGCAGCAGGTATTATAATTTACCGATGGGATCGGGCTACGTGCCGCAGCATGATTTATGATGGTAGGATATAATCTCGTGTTTAGTCACTTATTGCACTCTAATTTACTGCACTTTAGTTGAGTTTGAGCTTTAATCGCTAGTGTTTTGAACTAATTGTGTGTTTTATACCTTGTAGGAGTGATTTCGATCTATGTAGATGTTAAATAATTTATTCAAGCTATTTTGGAGCATCGAAGTCTGAGTAAAAGCCAAAGGATTAAGTTGGGATCGTGTTCGGGGATCAACGGATGATAGTGCACTCTAAGAACGAAACGAAGAATCGAGCAGGCTGTCACGACCCAAACCGAAGGGCCGCGACGGGCACCCGGTGCCTTACTCAACCGAGTACCAACGTAATATATCATTCTTATCATACTATCATGGGTAAATGAGCTAGAAAACCCTTTATGAGATAACAAGAATAAAACATAAGGGAATACTTAACGTATGATAACCCAACATGATATACAAACTTATACATGTGACATACGGGCCTATAAGGCCGACATGACCGTTTGTAAACTCAAAACATTAGGCCGACAAGGCCATACGAGTATCCATACACCTGACATCTGTCTACAAGCCTCTAAGAGTACATAAAATCATAAAGGTCGGGACAGGGCCCCGCCATACCAATCAATACATATCCAAAGCATACTGACCAAATAGGCAACTCCGGAGCAAGTGGAGTACACCAACACCTTCGCTGAGCTGATAGCCTATTAGGAGGAATGTCAACCTGTCTATCGGGACTTGCGGGCATGAAACGCAGCGTCCCCAGGCAAAAGGGACGTCAGTACGTATAAAGTACCGAGTATTTAAGGCAGGAAAGCATAAATAAGAACAGTAATGTAAAGAGAGGTAGAGGAGATACAACCTATAACATCTGAGTGCCTCTGGGGGCTACTAACATGAAATGCATAATACATATATATACATAAACTTTTAAAAACATACGCCTCTGTGGGCATCATCATCATCATATCATACCCGGCCTCAAAGAGGACTCGGTAAAAACGTACCCGACCACGTGGAGCTCGGTAAACCCAACTGATCAGTGGTTGCACAATAGGTGCCATACCCGGCCGACTATAGCGCGGCTCGGTAGAGTAAAATAGATACATATATAATGCATGCTGGACTCATGGAGTCATGTTCTAAACCTTTTGGAGTGACATAATGTCATTGCACCATCGATTAACATTATGGACATCATACCATCAATATGAACTTCACTAGGACTCAAGGATCATACATACTTTCTTGGAATAACTTTGTAAGGAAAGAACAACATGGACAACCTTAGTTGCTAGGAGTAGATTCATTATGAAATAGCGTATCGTTTACGTTCGTTTCTCTATAGATCATGCCAAAAGAATGAAGGAAGAGCCTTAACATACCTTGTATATTCTTCCCAACCTCAAGCTATGCAATTTCACGGCTCCTTAGTCTACAATAAGAGAAATGACACTCTCGTTATTGTTTAAGCGTCGTAACTATTATGTATCGACCACAATCTATTTTACAATGAAATGGACAGCACCTCCCCTATACATATGACTTCACACTAGTCAAAACAATCACAAACAGCCCAACATACCCCTATCGCTTCATACACAACACGACAACCATAATAGTGTCAAACAATCCGAAAATGTTACGATGAACGACCAACAAACAACCTTGCCATTATGTGGTGTTTCTCCACACCCTTCCTCCTTTCAGCTCCATCAAAACAGTAGTAAAAGAGACAACCCAATACCAACACGAAACAGCCCAAAAACGGTCCCACAAGTTCATCAACTCAAACATAATTTTTCGGTTTACTTAAACACGTTTCGACTTGTCTTTTCTTTCAAATTGAGAAATACAACCAAAAGTACATCATTACACCTCTTGTCCAATAAACCAGCCATGAATATAACTCAAAAATAAGTTCACAACCAGCCAACCATTGCACAAGATCAAACAACATACCATTCTTCCGAAACTAGCTAGGTCTATTCTTTACGATCGAGTTACAACTCGCAAACGCATAGATAATGGAAGGAGAAGCATAAACTTACCTTGTACTGAGTATCACCCACGAAACCTGGTCCTTTTTCATCAAAAATAAGTTCCTCAACGCGGATACAAGAAGGAGAAAGAGAAACTAGCATGCTGTCCGGACTTTTCAGCACTAGAATCGCGTCGTAACACCCGGAATACCCTAGGGTTTGTGTGGGATTTTGGGGGAGGAGTTGCAGGGGTTCAATTAGGTTTTCTTGGTCTGAAATACAGGTGAAATAACTCAGTTTTTATTCCCTTAAAAGACCCCTCTTGGCCGACTTTGGGGCTTTTAATTAAGTCCTCTCATTTTGGCAAGTAGGTGATGCACCTACTTGTCACCTACCAGTCTGCGCTGTCTCGCGAAAATGCAAATATCTCTCTACTCCAATATCGTATCGACGAACGGTTTAATGCGTTGGAAACTAGACTCGTAGATCTTCAATTTGATATGTAGATCATCCATTGATTCCAAGTATATTGGGAGAAAAGTGCATCTACATTTGACCTAAAGTTCAGCATATTATAAATGGAACTTGTGATGACCTTTTCCAACTTTTGTTCCACAACTCGCTTGACTTCAAAACATAACACCAACTATCGTACGACTAAAATAACTCATAATATAATATCCTTATAATGTTAATAACCCTAGTATCACCCCAAAAGTACATGGTAAAATATTCCAACTTGTCGACTTTCGACGAAACTTATTTTCTCGTATATGCGAGACTGAATTCACTATGCTGCGGTTCACTAGATTTATCTTGCATGATCTGTTGATTTATCTGTGACCTCTTGTCTAGCAATAACCGGGCTCTTCCTGAATCAACTACTAATTACTCGTTGTTCCATTCTCATATATATATTCTGCATAATCTCTCTTGGGATATATCCTCTGTCTTAACTTACCTCTCGACACTAGCTCCTGATGTATCAAGTGTCCATTCACACTTATTTATCAATAACATCCTGGCCGGAAACTTTTACTGCCTCTCCCCGGTGTCGTGCTTGCATAATGTTCTGGAGTCGCAACATATCTGTAGGAACTGAATAAATGCAACATCATTCTTTTATCCTTTTTACCACATTCTTCCTTTACCATTCCATAGTTACCTGAACCGCTTAACTCCGACTTAATACCATATCACACCATATTCCCCCCTTTAGGGAGGTACTAAAATTTAGTACTACGGCGATCTACCTATAGATGTTTCACCTCTTCATCTTTGGCGTCTTTTCACATTATCAATTAACCTTAATCGCCTTATAGTAACCTTTTGTACCAGGGATAACTAAATTTCTTACGCACGAAGGTGTCCCCTACTGAAACTGGCACACTTAGTCCCTTAAGATTAACTCTGCTCAGAGTGCTTGCTTTAGGCAAACGACTTCCTAAATGAACTTTAAAGGTTATTCGTTTGTTGTCTATTCTATTATTGTTGGAGCACGATCTCTGAAATTCTCACGATGTCGACCATTATCAAATCCTCCGGTCCCTAATTCATGTTCGATTTTATCTTGTTTACAAGACCATAATAATTTCTGTTACTACAGGGGGTCTAACTTAGCCTTCTGGTAATCGCGTTGGACTCACCAACTTATTTCTCAAAATGAGGATATGACATTTGGCCTATACTTTATTATTGTCTTAAGGCCTGTCACCTTTTTTCTTTTCCTTAACTTGACTATAGACTCTATCATTCTGTCATATTTTGATTTATCGTTATCACCGATTTATCACATCTTACTCATAATATTTCATTTACTCTCTTCTTATCCTCCGACTAATATTTCTATCTATCACTTTATTCTGAAAACTTCAACAAAACGTACTTTCACTTTTAGCTCCCCTTGCTTCATCTCACTGGCTCTTCGGGATGCCTAAAATTCTATCTCTCTCTCTCTAGGGGCCGGAGTCATACTAAGGTAAATATTTATCCCTTTTTGGATTCCAGTGCCACTCCCCTAAATTTTTCCAGACATTCTAGTATTCATATCTGAATGTACTATTCTAGATTGCACCATCGGGGTGTCTCACAAGGAGATCTATTACCACATCTGCACTACCGTACCCTTAGGAAATGTTAGATAATGATAACAATCTTGGTTACACTAATCCCGGCTTGATCCTCATATTACATCATTCTCTTAAATTATATTTGTCAGCTCCCATAGGGCATAATTGAGATGGGTGTGGTCAATTGTATATAACTCTGTTACTGTTCAAGGTAACTCAAAATGCATGTATTTCTCTGCCTGAATTGTAAATACCGAACCTTCATTAACTGGTACCTCGTAACCTTCGCCACCTTGCTTCTTTTATTTGTTGAAACTTATATCTAGCTTCTGATTCTCTTGTTGCTTTTTACCATATGGGTGGATAGATATCCATGCCTTGGGCCTCCTTCTCAAGAAGCTCACACATCTTAGTAGACACATGATCTGCTGAAGAACTTACATTTACTCATCATCAGTGTGATGCAAAATCGAGTTCCTCTAACTCAGCTCTTCCAGAGCCACATTCAATCTCTAACCAACTATCTTTCTCGATGTAGGTATCATTGTATTACGGATAAAATAGAATTTAGAAGTTTGAATTCTTACCACTGAGCTCTACCACACGATCTAGAGTAAAAAGAAAGAGTGACAGTCCTAAATGCCCTGTAGCCTCCTGCTTATAAGTGTGGTGCACGACACACCCATAAACAAGACTCTACTAGATACGGCTCGTAGACTCCCTAGGACAGAACTGCTCTGATACCACTTCTGTCACGACCCAAACCGAAGGACCGCGACGAGCACTCGGTGCCTTACTCAACCGAGTACCAACGTAAAATATCTTTCTTATCATACTATCATGGGTAAATGGGCCAGGAAACTCATCATGAGATAACAAGAATGAAACATAAGGGAATACTCAACATATGACGACCCAACATGATATGCAAACTTATACATGTGACATACGGGCCTATAAGGCCGACATGACCATTTGTAAACTCAAAAGATAGGCCGACAAGGCCATAAAAGTATCCATACACCTGACATCTGTCTACAAGCCTCTAAGAGTAACTAATATCAAAAAGGTCGGGACAGGGCCCCGCCATACCAATCAATACATATCCAAAGCATACTGACCAAATAGGCAACTCCGGATCAAGTGGAGTACACCAACACCTTCCGCTGAGCTGATAGCCTACTTGGAGGAATGTCAACCTGTCTATCGGGACCTGCGGGCATGAAACGCAGCGTCCCCAGGCAAAAAGGGACGTCAGTATGAATAAAGTACCGAGTATGTAAGGCATGGAAGCATAAACAAGAACAGTAATATAAGAGAGATAGAGAAGATACAACGTGTAACATCTGAGTGCCTCTGGGGACTACTGACATGAAATGCATAATACATATATATACATAAACTTTTAAAACATTCGCCTCTGTGGGCATCATCATCATCATATCGTACCCGGCCTCAAAGAGGACTCAGTAAAAACGTACCCGGCCATCATAAGGCTCGGTAGAATCATACCCGGCCACGTGGAGCTCGGTAAACCCAACTGATCAATGGTTGCACAATAGGTGCCATACCCGGCCGACTATAGAGCGGCTCGATAGAGTAAAATAGATACATATATATAATGCATGCTCGACTCATGGAATCAAGTTCTAAACCTTTTGGAGTGACTTAAGAATATTATGGACATCCCTACCATCAATATGAACCTTAGTAGGATTTAAGGATCATACCACTTGTTTAGAATAACTTTATAAGGAAAGAACAACATGGACAACCTTAGTTTCTAGGAGTAGATCCGTTATGAATTAGCGTACCGTTTATGTTCATGTCACTTTAGATCATGCCAAAAGAAAGAAGTAAGAGACTTAACATACCTTGTATATACTGCCCCAATCTCAAGCTATGCAATTTTCATGACTCCTTAGTCTACAATAAGAGAAACGATACTGTAGTTATCATTCAAGCGTCATAACTATTATGTATCGACCACAACCTATTTTACGATGAAACGGACAGCACCTCCCCTATATATATGACTTCACACTAGTCAAAACAATCACAAACAGCCCAACATACCCCTATCGCTTCATACACAACACGACAACTATAATAGTGTCAAACAATCCGAAAATGTTACGATGAACGACCAACAAACAACCTTGCCATTATGTGGTGTTTCTCCACACCCTTCCTCCTTTCAACTCCATCAAAACAGTAGTAAAAGAGACAACCCAATACCAACACGAAACAGCCCAAAAACGGTCCCACAAGTTCATCAACTCAAATATAATTTTTCGGTTTACTTAAACACGTTTCGACTTGTCTTTTCTTTCAAATTCAGAAATACAACCAAAAGTACATCATTACACCTCTTATACAATAAACCAGACATGAATTTAACTTAAAAATAAGTTCACAACCAGCCAACCATTGCACAAGATCAAACAACATACCATTCCTCCGAAACTAGCTAGGTCTATTCTTTACGATCGAGTTACAACTCGCAAACGCATAGATAATGGAAGGAGAAGCATAAACTTACCTTATACTGAGTATCACCCACGAAACCTGGTCCTATTCATCAAAAATAAGTTCCTCAACACGGATACAAGAAGGAGAAAGAGAAACTAGCATGCTGTCCGGACTTTTCAGCACTAGAATCGCGTCGTAACACCCGGAATACCCTAGGGTTTGTGTGGGATTTTGGGGGAGGAGTTGCAGGGGTTCAATTAGGTTTTCTTGGTCTGAAATACAGGTTAAATAACTCAGTTTTTATTCCCTTAAAAGTCCCCTCTTGGCCGACTTTGGGGCTTTTAATTAAGTCCTCTCATTTTGGCAAGTACGTGATGCACCTACTTGTCACCTACCAGTCTGCGCTGTCTCGCGAAAATGCAAATATCTCTCTACTCCAATATCGCATCGATGAACGGTTTAATGCGTTGGAAACTAGACTCGTAGATCTTCAATTTGATATGTAGATCATCCATCGATTCCAAGTATATTGGGAGAAAAATGCATCTACATTTGACCTAAATTTCAGCATATTATAAATGGAACTTGTGATGACCTTTTCCAACTTTTGTTCCACAACTCGCTTGACTTCAAAACATAACACCAACTATCGTACGACTAAAATAACTCATAATATAATCTCCTTATAATGTTAATAACCCTAGTTTAACCCAAAAAGTACATGGTAGAATATTCCAACTTGTCGACTTTCGACGAAACTTATTTTCTTCAATTCGTTTAGCTTCTAAGCCTTCAAACCCTCTTGCTACTTGGTACTAATGATCTTAAATATTTGTAACCTCCACGTTAACATGATGAACTAACTTTGTAAGCTTTTAAAGATGATTCCCTTTCTGACTTACATTAATTGACTTATGATGTACTCTTACGTACGAAAATACGGGGTGTAACACAGGCATACTGCGCATTGTCTAATAAAATGCACATAATAAGTGTTCACTAAGAAATCTGTCTGGGATCCACAATATATCAATTGGAATGACATTTAATAGGGATATACTTTCATGTTTTACATGTTCCCAAATTAGGTGGTGCACTGGAGGTATAACAGTGTGGAAAATGCGCAGCCAAGTGCGCCAGCACACTCCAGGTGCACGACCACACACATACAACTCCGGAAAAGTGTCCTATTTCGCGTAGGAAAAGGTATTTTTGTTTGGGACCGACCCTAATTGCTATATTTACATGTAAAAATGATATTTTTCGGAATTTTCACACATATTAGACCTAAGGAAGCCAAGGAGGAGGTGCAAAAACAAAAACTCAAGAAATCCATCATTCAATCTCAACTCAAGACAAGGGTTTGGATTGATTATGTTTTCCTTTAACATAAACATTTTTATGATGAATTACTCCATATCCATGGAGTAGTTCTCTTTAGGGTTTGATGGATTTGGTGTATTGTTACTTGTTTGTGGATAATTAGCTCTAGTTTTATGTATTAAATTGTTTTGGGTGTTTTAATTGTTGCATTTATATTCACAAGTTCATGTAGTCTCGAGAGACATAACTTGTGATATTATTGCATTATATTTTTTTCGGTTGAAGTCATTAATTCTGCTTAGTAATTAGAAGAGGCTAGTTGAATTGTTGATTAAACTAAGCTAGGAGGATCAATTGAAAGAGGTTCTTCTAAAGTCCAATCCAATAAGAATTCGTGCATATCTTCCCGTACTTAAAGTTGGTTCATCTTTTGAGGTTGAGAATTAATCGAGAGAGGATTTTCTACTAGTCAATTGAAATAATAACAAAGTGAATCCGAGAGACTCACTTGAACACTAGAAGTGAATTATCTAGAGTTAAATCCCAAACATTTGTCTTGTACCTATCCTATCAACCATATCTTCTACCAATTGATAACTTCCTTTGCTTATTGCTTGCGTTTAATGTCATTAGCCAATAGTTTTTATTCTTAGTTAATTCTAGTATTAAACACAAAAATCTAAATTATTGATCATCTTGGATAGCAATATAACTACAAACTACAATAATAATGTTTAACTTCAATCCCTATGGATACGATATTAAAACTTACTATATTCGACTAGTGAGCATATTTTAGTTTGTGTTTAGAGCTCGTCAAATTTTTTTGCCGTTGCATGACTCATCTTCTGGTAAGGAATTAAAGCCATAAGAACCAGAAATTGAGAAACATCTGCTATAGTTGAGGAAGGAAAGAAATCTCCTCGAGAATACAAGGACGGTTGAGCAATCCTCAACCAAAGAAAAGATGGCGGGAGATGATAATAATATTGATTTGGTTGTGAGAGAGGCAACCCAACTCAGAGAGAAAGCTACAAGGGATGCTAAGGAAGCAGCCCTTAGAGATGCACAAATTGCTTATGAGGAGGAGAGGGCTTGAAGAATGGCTCAAAATCAGCCCTTGGGTGTAGACTAGTTCGAAAACATAGCTCCGTGTGCTGGGAGACTACTTGGTGATTACGCGAGAGTGGTCTATAACCAAGGTTTATCAAGAGTGAGACCACCTCCAGTTGCAGCAAATAATTTTCAGTTAAAGCAAGGGTTGCTCCAAACCCTCCAAAATAGTTGTGTCTTCAGAGGAAAGATGAACGAGGATCCAAACAATCATCTAATGGACTTCTAGGAAGTTATGAACACCTTTCAATATAATGATATGTCATAAGATGCAGTTTATCCAAGGGCATTCCCTTTCACACATAAAGATAATGCAAAACACTAGCTTCGGGGCTTGCCCCAGGGATCCATTAGAACATGGGAGGAGATGACCAGAAAATTTCTAGCCAAATATTTCTCCTCACCTAAAACGGACAATTTTAGAAGAGAGATCCATAACTTCTTCCAAAGGAGTCTGAAACGGTGTTTGAAGCTTAGGAGAGGTTTAACGAGATAGTGCGAAAGTGTCAACATAGCGGAATTGAACTATGGATGCAACTCCAAGACTTTTGGGATGGATTGACATCGACCCCACGGAGAACATTGAGTAATGCAGCTGGAGGTCCATTGATGAAAAACACTGTAGAGGAGATAGTCACTATTCTTGATGAATTATCTGAAGATGAAAATCAGTGGCTCTTTGAAATTGCTAAAAGAAGAAGATCAATTAGTGTTCACCGGGTTGATGCTAACACATATGTGCAGGTACAGCTTAATGCCATGACAAAAGAAATAATGAAGCTGACCCTAGATTAGATACATAATGAACCTCATGCAGCATGTGACATATGTGGAAGAGGACACCCTACTCATGAGTGTCAAGCCTCAACTGAGGAAGTTAATGCTGTGGGTAATTATAACTTCAATGCAATGGGTCAGAAGCACCTCGGGTTTTTCATAGAGTTCAACCGGGGGTACATCAAATGAATGGCAGCAAAATAACTCCAATTTTCAAGGAGCTCATGCTTTTGTGAATCAGCCCAGGCCACAGTTTCAGCGTTAACATCCAATTCAGTTTGAGTTAGAAGATCTGATGAAATCCTTCATTATCAAGACGGATGAGAGATTAGACACTCATGGTGCAGCTATCAAAAAACTTGGGACAGGTTTGCGTAACTTGGAGAGACGAGTAGGACAAATTACAACTATATTATCTGAGAGAATCCCAGTTACTCTACCTGTTGATACTGAAAAGAATCCCAAAAAAGGTAAATTATGTGACCTTTAGAAGCGGACAAGTGTTGAGATATCCCACTCCGATTCACAAAGAAGCTGCGCTTGAAAAAGAAAGTGGGAAAGAGCTGAATATTTAAGATGATAAAAATACTGAGAAGAAGAAAGGCAAGAAAGGAGCATAGAAAAAGGAGGAAACTTCAAGAAGGGAGGAATTTGATGATGTGAGCAAGCACATGCAAGC
This sequence comes from Nicotiana attenuata, assembly GCF_001879085.1. Taxonomy (NCBI): domain Eukaryota; kingdom Viridiplantae; phylum Streptophyta; class Magnoliopsida; order Solanales; family Solanaceae; genus Nicotiana; species Nicotiana attenuata. The sequence goes on from NW_017673273.1 coordinate 128,433, forward strand.
TCTACATTTTCCCCAAAAGCTCTATAGAGAAAAGCTGGACAAACAGTTTGAGAGATTTTTAGATATGCCGAGACAGGTTAATGTGAATCTGCCATTCACTGATGTTCTTTCACAAATGCCAGCTTATGCAAAGTTCTTGAAGGAGATCCTTAGAAAGAAGAGAAAGTTAGAAGAGACCTCAGTGGTCAAACTCACAGAGCATTGCACTGCAATATTGCAAAATAAACACCCACAAAAGTGTGGAGATCCAGGGAGTTTTACTATACCTTGCTCGTTAGGCACTCTTAATTTTAATAAATCTTTATGTGATTCTGATCCCTCAATTAATCTAATGACATTGTCTATTTATAGGAAACTGGAGAAGGACATTGGAGAGATAAGGTTGGTGCCAATATTTTTGCAGCTGGCGATCAAACAACTATAACACACAAGAGGATAGTAGAAGATGTGTTGGTGCGGGTGGATAAGTTTGTGTTTCCTGTAGGTTTCATAATGGTGAATATGGAGGAGAATAAGGAGGTCCCCCTTATCCTATGAAGACCATTTATAGCAATGGGTAGAGCTATATTAAACATACATGATAGAAAACTCATGCTTATAGTGGGTTAGGTGATGGTGACTTTTGAGATGAATGTAGCAACTGGATTGAAAAAGGAGAAGCCAGCAGCAAGTGTTGAGTGGAAGATGAAGGGAGTGAAAGAGAAGGTTGTTGTTAGTGAAAAAGATAAGTGTGGTGTGTACCTCATGGAGGCAGAGAAGAACCTGTCTGCATAGATGTGCAAACTAGTTCGGGCGCGTGGAATGGAGCCCAACTTTGACTCAGACCCCAACTAGAGATTTAGGGAAGCTTCTTCTACCTTATGATTTTTAATTGTGTGTCATGGGAATATGCCACAACTTAAAGTGTGGACTGGGGGTAATTGTATGTTTTATGTATATGCGTTAGTTTTTACTTTATAGTAGTTAGAAAATTGAAAAAACTACAGAAAATTTTAAAAATTTCGACTGTTCCCGATGATGGATATCATTTGACGGGTATCTTGAGGGATTAAAGTTGAAAGAAAAAGACTAAAAAGAATTTCTTTGTAGGTAGTCTAATAATATCCACTTGGTTTTTCTTTGTGCTGCGGTTCTTTTCGAGGGTTTTGGTTGAATCGGGTGTAGTTATTTTGTTTGGTGTTGGAAATCTTGTGCTGTGATTTGAATTGAAAGCAATATCTTTTAACGTTGTTACACAGTGAGAATAGTAAGTGCTTTAGTTGATGCACATAGGCTCAGTTTTTGACTCTTGCATAAGTACCTTCAATTGTATGATCTTAACTTTGCTTAACTCCTGTGAGCATGTGATTTTTTCCTATATGAAATACTCCTACAGAATCCCAAGGAAATAGATTTTTCTTTCAATTATTTGCCATCTTAGGAATTTTTGTAGAATTTTCTTAGTTATTTGCATTTTTTTGTGCATGTTTAATTTTTATTTAAATCATGAAATACAAAAAATACTCTGCATTTGCATTTAGGATTTATTTTTATATTTTTAGGTTAATTAGTAAATTAGTTGTTATATAAAAATAAAAAATCATAAAAAATGACTCACTTTGCATTTTTAACCTTTTAATATTAAATTTTGTAGTTTTTCTTTTAAGTTAGGAGTTAATTAATTTTTGTAAATACTATGATGAGTAATTAGCTTAATTTGGTAAATTATTTTAATTTAAGAGATAATTTGGTTAGTTAATTAATTTGAAAAGGAAAAGAAAAATTAGAAATTAAAAAAAGTATAAAAAAAAGAGAATCAGAATTTTGGGGGCAATTTGGGCCAAAGTTCAACCGAGCCCAAACCCCACACAAAATTCGCCCTAGGTCCAAGTCCCAACCCGGTCCAGTGTTCAGCCTAACCAAACGACCTCGTTTTACCCTATCCCATATCAACCGTTGGATCACATTCATCCAACGGACCAGAACTAAGTTTCCCTAAGTACATAACTGTCCGAACCTAGGTCACCCCCCCTCCCATTTCACTTCCCCCTTCAAACATCGTCTCTATCCTCAGACCAAAAACCCTAGCGCTGCCCTGAAACTCTTCACCATCTCCGGTTGAGGCACAACTCCAAACACCCCAAACACCTCCTCCACAATCCCCTCCATCCCCTCATCCCAAATCCCTAACTCGTTTCCTTCAAACCATCACCGAGTTTCTCGAATCTAAGATCTAAGTTCAACACCCCAAACCCTAAAATCCCCAAATCTCCCAAGTCGTCAAACTTCCAAGAACGATTAAGGTTGAAATTTGTATTGTTCGCTTGTTCTCAATGAGAACATGCGATTAATACCAATTTCATCTCAAATCGGAGGACGCCAGCAAGTTTATCAAGTGATGCTGTTCATCGACTCATTCGTGTGTTTCTGGTAAAACAGTATTTGCTTCTCATTTTTGATTGCATGTCCGTTTCTTCTTGTCCCATGTCTCATCATTCCCTCGTTAACCTTGTATTTTTTTTTTTACCAACTTGTTCGTTAGTTTTCTGTTATGTGTTTTTCGAGTCAGTGGGTTCTGATTTTTGTTTAGTCCGTTAATTTAATTGTGTTCATCTGAGAGTCATTCCTGTGTTAACCTTCTAATTAGGTTAATTAGGTTTTGTTTTGACTTAGTAATCTGGTTTAATTCTAGCTTATCTAGGTTAGTTTAATAAATTGCTTGTTCAGTCATGCTTTTGATTTTGAAATCGTCTGGTTCTGTAGTTGTTTCTTCTTCTTCTTTTCATAAGTCACTGAAAATGTTATTGGGTTTGGGTCACTCCGTCTAATTGCGCTTATGGGTCACCTTTGACCCGGTTCAAAGAAGCCCATTCATTTGGTTTGGGTTTTGATTTAGTTTGACCCATGAGCTGTGTTTCTTGAAGATAAATAACAACATTGTAAAGGGTACTTAGGGCATTTTCATTAGAAGAATCTTGCTTAACCAACTAGGAAACTTCCAGGAATGTGGGATTAGGGGGTAGATTAAACAAACAAGTTTTAAATAGGGTCTGAAATGAACAGATAAAATTAGAAGCAGGGGTAACTGGTAAAGTAAAGTGCCAATTCTTCTGCCCGAAGGGCTTCCTATAAGAGGCATGTTTCCTTCATTATCAAGGAATATTTTAGAATACCTAGAGCTATAAACGCCTGAAACTATACACTGAGATATGTCTCAAAGTTAGAAGAAAAATACATATAAAAAAATCCTCCATGTACTGCTACATTGAAGCTTCTTCTTTTGATTTTTTGGGTCTTAAAAGTTTGAGTGAACTGCTATTCTAATTCAGGTATTCAAGACATAGTGTTAGCTGGTTGATAACTATTTGGTTGCTGCTGACTAAGAGTTGCTGATAATTCTTGCTGAAGTTCTTTTGATTGTTTCTTATTGTTCCAGGTATATTCTTGAGCTCGAAATGATAATAGGGACTTTGTAACTTGCTGATTTGGAAGGAGAGTTTTGGTCATCTGGCTGAATGTTTCTTTTTTCTGTTGTTCATGATACAGTTTAAATGTTACTTAAAGTTTGTCAATGCTAATTTGGTCTAGATGGATGATTTGAATATGTAAGTTGCCTTAGTTTACTCATAAATGTTAAAACATTTGTTATATTTAGTATTTGTAACTATTTGGGACTATTTCTTTCAAAGGACTGTTTGGATGTAAGTTCTAGCATATTGTATTGTTAAGCATGATGTTAGGCATAGATATGATGTCGAGCTTTGAATGAATTTTAGAATTTGATCCCTTTTTGTGATTAATAGCATGTTTTAGTGAAATCGTGGTTAAGATTAGCAAGCATGTTTTACCATCTAGGATCATGTGGTTAACATAAATGATAACTTTGATTTTGAAGGCCATAATATGGTTGTTTATGCAATATGATTCTTAAAATTGGTTCAGTATTTTGTTGTGTATAGTTAGCTGGGCCTTGTCAGGGCCTGGTCGTTTGATTTGCCATTGCCCTTCCCCATCGTGTATTTGGAGCAACCTCGTTCACGTTGTGCAATTGGGTTGTTGTCGTTGGCCCAGTACTGCCCAAGGTACCCTCTGGTCGATTCTATTCTCAGTCTGGGCCTCATGTTGAGCCAGTCGTCCTTTGTGTTATAACATGGAAGCTTTCAAGAGACCATAGGGCCTGTTGCCAATCCCAGGCCTTTCGAATAACTAATGATCTGATTTCGTTTAACACAAGTCCATTAATTATTAGGTTAGTTTGAACATTAATTTAGAATAAATTCGAATTCCCTTAGTCTTCGTTAATCAATTAGACTCTTTTAAATTAGATTGGGGTGCGCCATGTTACCAAAACCAATAATTTATGGCCCTCATGTGATTAGACCAAGAAATCCCTTTTAAATAATTTCAGGCGTGCCATTTTTATTAAATAACCCATGGCCATCATGTAATTAATGCTAACTCCTTCAAAAATCGAGGTGTGCCATCAATTGACTTTTCCATGGCCCTCGCAAACGTTGTTAATAATTTGAACCTTCGTAGTTGCTTTAGGCGCATTCTTTAAATTGATTTTCTTTTATTATTAAATTCGGGAGTACATTTCATGTGACCCAATTTCAATTCTTTACAATGTTAAATAGAATGTGTCGCGAACCGCGGGTGCATTCATGTGGCGTGGTTCAAGGCATGTTTTAAATGTCTTTGAATCATCCTAATAGCGTTTCAAAATAATTAAAAGCGGTTAATAAGTTAAAAATGCACAATAGTTTAAAATATGAGATTAATCAGATAATAGGCTAATTTATAATAGTTTAAGCGACCGTGCTAGAACCACGGAACCCGGGAATGCCTAACACCTTCTCCCGGGTTAACAGACTTCCTTATCTTGAATTTCTGGTTTCGCAGACTTTTAAATAAAGTCGATTTTCCTCGATTTGGGATTCTAAAAATAAACCGGTGACTTGGGACACCAAATAAATTATCCCAAGTGGCGACTATGAAAGATATATAAATAATCCCATTTCGAATAATGTCACTTTAATTGGAAAAACTCCCTTATATCCGCCCTCGGGTGTAAAAAGGAGGTGTGACAGCTCTGGCGACTCTGCGGGGGACCATAACCTAGAACTTTTGGTTTAGGGTTTAAGAATTGGAGCTTAGAATATCTGTTATAGTTGGCTTGTTTTTATTATCTGATGTTTACATGTTGAGCCTAATGTGCTAATTGTCGCTTTTTACCGCTTTGATATTGTTTGGACTGTATAAAAACTGCTACGGAACCTTTCTCTCTCTGAGTCTTGTAAATCATCTGGGAAGTGTGCACTTCGTGTAACTTCTTTTCTGTTAGAGTCATATCCCAATTTTAGAACGAGGTTCGGACAAGGTGCAAAGCTGTCACGACCCAAACCGAAGGGCCGTGACGGGCACCCGGTGCCTTAATCAACCGAGTACCAACGTAACATATATTTCTTATCATACTTGTCACACCTCCTTTTTCAACTACACCCCGTAAAGAGTATAATAAAGGAGTTATTTCCAACTTGAAGTGACAATCGAAACGGGATTATTTTATCAAAAATTCAGATTCGCCACTTGGGAGATTTATGGTGTCCCAAGTCACCGATTTTAATCCCAAATCGAGGAAAAGAATGACACTGTTATTATAGTCTGCGAACCAGAAATCCGGGTAAGGAATTCTGTTAACCCGGGAGAAGGTGTTAGGCACTCCCGAGTTCCGTGGTTCTAGCACGGTCGCTTTGATAAATACTTGGCTTATAAAAATTGTTTAATTACTCATTGTAGAACCTATGAGCATTTACCTCTTTCATCGCTTTTAATTAAGAAAATTATCTTGAAACGGGTTACGCGTACGTATACCCATTTGTTTAGCGCGTCAAAAATCATGTCACGCGAACGTGTCCACAATTAACAACGCTTTATTATTATTAAGAAAGTTTGGCCGAAGTTGCGTGAACGCATACTCCAGTCTTGTTTTTTAAAAATCGTAATTATGTTACGCGAACGTATACACAATCACAATGGTGTTTTAAGCGTCTAAAGTCTTTCTACGAATATTTGATTGTCAATCTATGGAGGCCGGGCTAGGTGAGGATCTTAAATTAGTTCGAAATTTTAATGAGAATTCAACTTCTCTAACGTGAAAGCTATCACTGAGATCTTCAAACAACCTTGATTGTACTCACTGGGCCCAAGATGAGCCCAATTTCGGAGATTTGGACTCATCACAAGCTGGGCTCAATATTGAGCCCTTGCAATATGCAAAAGGGACTGAAACAACAGAAAAATAATCATGGAGCTACCATATATGTCAAGTTATAGAACACCCTTTAATGGATCAATGAACAATTACAGGAAAACTCTAACAATTTCACGACTTGACAACAATACGGAAGTCAATTTCAAAAATATACAGCATATGAATTTAAACATTCGAAGCCTTAGATTACTTGAAGTGCTGATATGCGATTCCTAATCAAGCTACACATGAACAAAACAACAGGGCCTCAACTATGAACTTAAACAACCAGTTCTATAGGCAACAATGAGCAATCAATGAACCTCTCAACGACTAAATTGAACTGAATTCACCTTAACATGGACAACTATCAAACCAACACATTTGAACCCAATTGTCTCCTGGATTCCCCAAAAGTCAATACTAAGGCCCTAACCACGATCGATGGATGTTTTTACTCATTCAGATGCAAAGGTGAATATAGAATATACTAGCACGATTTCCAAACTACATTATCATACAACTGCCTATGTACTAAGCTTAACTATCATGTACAAGACAAATGCTAGTCAATAATCTAGAGTTCAGCCCAAAACCTCACATTAGTTCAATATTAAAGCACATCAAGGGTCCGAAAAGTTAACATAACAAACATCCTTACATTTAATACAAAAAAAAAAGCAAAACAAAAGAGAAAAAGCAGAGAAGCAATATTCCTTTCAGTTCTTCATTCATTCAAATTTTCAGTCACACATGGACCCTTGTGGTCATTTGTTCTCCAGGGTTTACAGATTTACCTGGAAATGAGAAGAGACCAAGAGATAAGGAGTCAGCGATGTAATAACAGTAGAGCAGCAGCAGAGATTGGCTTCCAAATTCAGTAGAACAGTAAAATTGGCTTGTGTAGACCAATGAAACAGTAGCCAATCAACAGGACATAACCCAAGGCTCTTCAAAATCTAAACTCAGAACATTTCAATCAGAAATAGTAGGAAAAATGTTTCAGTAATCGAAGAACTTCAAAAATCAAAAGAGAATCAATGAAACAGTGTTTTCTTTTGATTTTTAGCCATTTCTCTCTTCTGGAATTTCTATCTCTTAGGTCTCTTCGGTCTATTTTCTTCTAAGGCAAGAAAGGGTGCCTTTATAGGCAAGGCAAGTAGGGCAGCCTTAGGTTTTCATTTTTGCAATTCAAGCCTTTTTCAATTCTTGTTTTAGCTTAGAAATCCCTCACTTAGTGACTTGTTGCCCAAGTTAACCTACCAAAAAGTCTGAAATTCAAAAAGAACCCCCCACTAGAAGCTTCCTATTCTGTTACAACAAAGATTCCCTTATCCAATTACCTAAACTACCCTTGCAACCCCTGATATTTACCCTTTCAACCAAATACGGGTCAAGTCGACCCAATAGATTGAACTAGCCCTGGGCTTAACAAAACAGGCTAGAATCCACACTCAATTGGGCTTTTTGATTTTAGGGTCCAATCCACATTAATCCGAGACTCATATGTTAAAAGACTGACCCAAATTTTCCCTAAGAGAAGAAACCCAGAAACCTTTTTTTAAGACGCAATCAAACAATGGATAAAGAACAAATTGAACTCAGACGACTAAACGGGTTTCAACTAAATTATTGCGAGACAGTTAAGCTGAAGAAAAGGGAAGAGGACAGTGAGGCAGTGACGGAATGAGAAATACAGGAGGGGAAAGGGGCACTTACCAAATCCAGACTTGGAAACGATCGGAGATCTGTGACTTAACCAAACTTATGTCGATCCTTTGTTCTTTGTCAAGAACAACTGAACGACATTAGTTTAGTCGAGTCCAAACTTCAAATCTTGAAATAATAGCACTCCAAGATCATTCATGCCACCAGGTTCGACAAAAACTAACTTTGAACTTTTGGGGGGTGAACTCGGATTTAAGATTCGAAGAGTTCAAAGTTGATTCGAGGGTAAAGGGTTGGATATCTGGGATGGGGAGATGAAGAGGGTTCCAAGGTGTTGATTTGGGGCTGATTCAGCCCCAAAAATCTGATTCAGCCCACTTCTCTTTTCTCTTCATTTCCTATTTCTTCAAAATTCCTTTTCTTCTCTTCTTTTCTTTTTTTTTTGTCAAAATTAAATTAAAAAAAATCTAAGTTAAATCCTAAAAACACATTATCCTATCAAAACACTAATTAACCTAAACAATAATTATCACAATTAATTGAGATCCAAGTTGAAAGGAAAAACTACCAAAATTCAAAAAAATTAAAATTAAAAAAGTAAAAGTAAACTATTTTTGTGATTTTTCTTTTTTTATAACCTAATTACTGATTAATTCCTAAAATGCGAGATTAACTCCTAAATGTAAATGCACATATTTTTGTATTTTTTCATTAATTAAACAAGAAATAAAAATGCACAGACAAATGCAAACAATTAACACGAAATGCCACGAAAATCCACAAAATTGCAAGTAATGAAAAGAAATCTTTTTGTTTTGAATTTATGGGAGTAATTCATATAGGGCAAAAATCACGCGCTCACAATACTATCATGAGTAAATGAGCCAGAAAACCCGTCATGGGATAACAAAAATAACACATAAGGGAATACTCAACATATGATGACCCAACATGATATACAAACTTAAACATATGACATACGGGCCTATAAGGCCGACATGACCATTTCTAAACTCAAAACATAGGCCAACAAGGCCATACAAGTATCCATACTCCTGGCATCTGTCTACAAGCCTCTAAGAGTACATAAAATCGTAAAGGTCGGGACAGGGCCCCGCCATACCAATCAATACATATCCAAAGCATACTGACCAAATAGGCAACTCCGGAGCAAGTGGAATGCGCCAACACCTTCGCTGAGGTGATAGCCTAATAGGAGGGCTGTCAACCTATCAATCGGGACCTACGGGCATGAAACACAGCGTCCCCAGGCAAAAGGGACGTCAGTACGAATAAAGTACTGAGTATGTAAGGCAGGAAAGCATAAATAAGAACAGTAATGTAAAGAGAGATAGAGGAGCTACAACCTGTAACTTCTGAGTGCCTCTGGGGACTACTGACATGAAATGCATAATACATATATATACATAAACTTTTAAAAACATTCGCCTCTGTAGGCATCATCATCATCATCTCGTACCCGGCCTCAAAGAGGACTCGGTCATACCCGGCCACGTGGAGCTGGTAAACCCAACTGATCAGTGGTTGCACAATAGGTGCCGTACCCGGCAGACAATAGCGCGGCTCGGTAGAGTAAAATATATATATATATATATATATATATATATANGGAATCAGGTCAGTGTAGTTCAGGAATGTCTGGTAGCTGGGACAACCATAAAGCTGTGATTTCACTGTTGCTGCTGCTGCTGCTACTGCTTACTGAACCCCCTTATTACACCGTGTCAAAAATAAAAAGAAACTAGACTAAGCTATGAGCTATGAATTACAAAAGATCCTATCTATATCTTGATCTTGTATTTCTTGTTGCCTTGTTGTATTGTATTCTCCCCGGCGACATCCTTTTGTTGCTGCCTTGAATTGTGATCTGATATGTTTCGCCTTTTCTCCAGGTGGCTGCCTGATTGCTGAAACGGTATTCCTCCGTTCTTCAGGCGGGCTACTGATTGTTGAAACTTGAAATGTATGCCTCTGTTCTCCAGGCGGGCTCCTGACTCCTGAAACTTGAAATGTATGCCTCTGTTCTCCAGGCGGGCTCCTGACTGCTGAAACATTGAAATGTGTGCCTCTGTTCTCCAGGCGGGCTCCTCTGTTTTCCAGGTGGGACTTGAAAAGTATTCCCTTGTTCTCCAGGTGGGCGCCTGACTTTCTAAACTTGAAATGTATTCCCTTGTTCTCCAGGTGG
>NW_017673273.1:140160-142768 GCF_001879085.1 Nicotiana attenuata
TGACTGAACCTCAGTGAGGCTGCCTACGTACCCTTTCGGGATCAAGTCAAACGTAGTTCAGACGTAAAACTACGTTCGTTGTTACGATTTTTCCTTTTCTTCCACTTTTGTTTTCTTTCCTTTCTCTTCTTTTCTTTGCCTTTGCTTTTCTTTCTTATTTTTTCTGTTTTACTCGCTGTTTTTTTTTCGCTTCTTTTTTTTCTTTTATTTTTCTTCTTTTTTTTTCTTTCTTTTTCTTTTTCCACTGTTTTTCTCTTGTTTCTCCATCTTCTTTCCCTGCTCGTGCTTACGAGCTTGATTATTGATTCCGAAAGAGGGGTATGCAAGAAAGTAATTAAGGCTCAAAGGGGTAACAAGGGATAAAGTGTTTAGATAGCAGAACAAAATGCCTTCGTCATTTCAATCTCAAAACATGCCAAATACAATCAGGTACACAAAGATAAAGAAATCATACATAATATCTCTTGACTGCATCAGAATTGATAGCCATTTCTACACATTTCCCTTCTACGTCCGTTAGATATAAAGCGCCATTGGACAACACTCTGGTTACAACAAATGGCCCTTGCCAGTTTGGGGCAAACTTTCCTTTTGCCTCAGCCCAATGAGGTAGGATACGTCTCAGCACCAACTGCCCTACTTCGAACCTCCGCGGACGCACCTTCTTGTTATATGCTCTTGCCATTCTCTGTTGGTATAACTGACCGTGACACACTGCTGCCAATCTCTTCTCATCCATCAAACTTAGTTGTTCCAGGCGGGCTTTAACCCATTCATCATCATCAATCTCTGCCTCAGCGATGATCCGGAGGGAAGGGATTTCAACTTCTGCGGGTATTACTGCTTCGGTTCCATACACCAATGAATAGGGAGTCGCTCCTACTGAAGTACGGACAGTAGTGCGATAGCCTAACAAGGCAAAAGGTAGTTTTTCATGCCATTGCCTTGACCCTTCGACCATTTTACGAAGTATTTTCTTGATATTCTTGTTAGCTGCTTCGACCGCCCCATTTGCTTTAGGGCGATATGGGGTAGAATTGCGGTGCATGATCTTAAACTGCTGACATGTCTCGGCCATCAAATGACTATTGAGATTGGCACCATTATCTGTGATGATTACCTTCGGGATCCCAAACCGGCATATGATATTCGAATGTACGAAATCAACTACTGCCTTCTTAGTCACAGATTTGAAGGGTTTTGCCTCCACCCATTTAGTGAAATAGTCAATAGCTACCAAAATGAATCTATGCCCATTTGAGGATGCTGGCTCGATCGGACCAATAACATCCATTCCCCAGGCAACGAACGGCCATGGTGCTGACATTGTGTGCAATTCGGATGGTGGAGAATGAATCAAATCTCCATGTATCTTACATTGATGACATTTGCGCACGAAACTGATGCAATCCCGTTCCATAGTAAGCCAATAATACCCTGCTCGGAGGATCTTCTTTGCCAATATATATCCACTTATATGAGGCCCACAAACTCCCGCATGTACCTCAGCCATGATAACTGTAGCCTGTCTGGCATCTATGCATCTCAATAACCCAAGATCTGGCGTTCTTTTGTACAACACTCCTCCACTGAAGAAAAATCCGCTTGCCAAGCGTCGAATTGCTCTCTTTTGATCCCTTGTAGCCTGTGTCGGGTATACTCCCATCCGGAGATATTCTTTTATGTCATGGAACCAAGGCTCACCATCAAACTCTTCCTCCACCACATTACAATAGGCGTGCTGGTCTTGAACCTTAATGTGTAACGGATCCACGTAAGCCTTGTCCGGATGATGCAACATTGATGCCAAAGTGGCCAAAGCGTCAGCAACCTCATTGTGCATCCTTGGAATGTGTTTGAAATCTATTGACTGAAACCGTTGACAAAGTTCATGCAAGCACTGCCGGTATGGTATGAGCTTCAAGTCCCGTGTTTCCCACTCTCCCTGAATCTGGTGTACAAGAAGATCCGAGTCACCCATGACCAAGATTTCCTGGACACCCATGTCTATAGCCAGTCTCAGTCCCAGGATACAGGCTTCGTACTCAGCCATGTTGTTGGTGCAATAGAAACGAAGTTGAGCAGTGATAGGGTAGTGTTGCCCTGTCTCAGAAATCAGTACTGCTCCTATTCCGACACCTTTGGCATTTGCAGCTCCATCAAAGAACAGTTTCCATCCAGGCTTCTCGGCCTGCTCTAATTCTTCAACATGCATGACCTCCTCGTCCGAGAAGTATGTTTTCAAAGGCTCATATTCGTCATCAACAGGATTCTCAGCTAGTTGATCAGCCAGTGCTTGTGCTTTCATGGTGGTCCGCGTCACGTAGACAATATCAAACTCCGTAAGCAGGATTTGCCATTTTGCCAGCCTCCCCGTGGGCATGGGCTTTTGAAAAGTATACTTCAATGGGTCCAACCGAGAGATGAGATAGGTAGTATATGCTGACAAGTAATGTTTCAACTTTTGCGCTACCCAGGTTAAAGCACAACACGTCCTCTCGAGTTGAGTGTATTTTATCTCATATGATGTGAACTTCTTGCTGAGGTAGTAAATCGCCTGCTCTTTCCTTCCTGTGATGTCATGCTGCCCCAGCACGTGTGCTGGGGC
>NW_017673274.1:0-48105 GCF_001879085.1 Nicotiana attenuata
AGTTTACTTCAGATTATCATATATTCTTCCTGTTCTAATTAACATAACGTTTATTTTATTTCTAAAATATTACTATATTTTTATTTTTATATAATTTTCAATATTTCAGTTTGTTAATTATTCATATTCTAACTTTGATACTGTATACGGATAAAATCGGGCCCATCCAATTTTACTGATTAACCGAGACCAGGGGGATGGATCAAGGATCGACCACATAGCATATCAGACCGAGATACAAGGATAAGGTACCGAGTTCGGGATTCGAAATACCTGTCGAGATCGAGACCGGTAATGATCGAGATCGAATGGGATAGACATCGAGCAAGACCGAAGATAGCGTAATAACAAAAAGGCGAGATATACGTGACTGGTAGAGGATCATGGCGGAAATCTCGGAACATATCAAATCAAGGGCGGTTGTTTAGCTAATCATGAGATTTTCTTCTGTAATTAGAATTAAACCGTAAATAGGATTCCTCCACTATATAAAGAGGATCTTAAATATTGTGTAATCATCTTACATTTACGCACATCAAAGTAATATATCAAATTTTTATCTCTTGCAAGCTCTATTGTCCAGTTCGTACTTTCAATAGTTTGTTCAGTTGGTTCGAGGATAATTAGCTCGAGGGCCATAATTGTTCATCACATTGGTTTGCTTTATTTTACTGTAATTTATGTCATTAATTCTTATATTTATCATTTTGTGCCAAGTGAAATCACATATCCTTAAAATCACTTATAAGTTTAATTGCTATCCGATTTTAAGGGTAAACAGCTTGGCGCCCACCGTGGGGCTAAGGATAATAGTGATTGCCTGGTACAATTTTCAATACACACGCTATTTTACACTTCTTCTTTGAAGTGTCTTTGATTCCAGAATCAACATGTCATACTCTCAAATAGCACCTACACACACGGACAATGGTCTCGGTCTCCATGGCGAGAATGATAACATAGCCGCCCCAGGAAACAGAGTACCTCCAGGTCAGCCCCGATGGTGCTCCGACTGTGGAGCAAATCAACTTAGCTCCTATATTGCCATTAATGGGAATTTGTGCGTCGACCCTGAAAATAGCGTCCGCAGAAGTGCTCGAATGACATATCAGAACGCCCAGGATGGTGAAGAAGGTGGTATTAGCCTTCAAATGATATTTGAAATGTTGCAGACCTAACAAGTTGCAACAGCACAGCTCCAAAATCAGAATCGTGCACCAAGCAGGATCGAGATCGAGCCATCACAAGAAATTGTTCATAGAGCCGAGTCAGTGAAAAAAAGGTCGAATGGAGGAGAACCGGAGACCAATCCTGCTATCGTAAAGATGCTCGAGGAACTAACAAAGCGGATCCAGACAAGGGAAAAGAAGATCGAGGAAAACGATAAGAAAGTGGAAACTTATAATTCCACGGTCGACCAAATCCCCAGGGCACCACTAGTATTAAAAGGACTTGATTCCAAAAAGTTTATCCAAAAACCTTTCGCCCCGAGTGCGGCTCTGAAGCCAATCCCCAAGAAGTTCTGTATACCCGAGATCCCAAAATATAACGGGACAACAGATCCAAATGAGCACGTCACCTCGTACACGTGCGCCATTAAGGGAAATAACTTGGAAGACAACGAGATCGAGTCCGTGTTGCTGAAGAAGTTAGGGGAGACTCTATCTAAGAGTGCTATGATATGGTACCATAATTTACCGCCTAATTCTATTGATTTGTTTGCTATGCTTGCAGATTCTTTTGTAAAGGCACATGCCGGGGCCATTAAGGTCACTACCAGAAAGTTGGACCTTTTCAAGGTAAGACAGAAAGACAACAAAATGCTCAAGGAAATCGTATCTCGATTCCAAATGGAGCGAATGGATTTGCCACCGGTCACCGACGATTGGGCTGTTCAAGCTTTACTCAAGGTCTCAACGCTCGAAGTTCTGTAGCTTCACAGTAGTTAAAATAGAATTTGATCGAATATCCAGCTGTCACTTGGGCCGATGTACATAATCGGTATCAAAGATCAGGGTTGAGGATGATCAACTGGGGCTCCTATCGGTTCAATTTATCCTAACAAGCCCATAGACATAGTTAAAAGGGACGTTGACCGGGAACCACAGTCGAACAGAGACAGATATCAGCCATATGGTGGAGATCAGAGAAATAATGATCCTGGGCGCAACCCCGTTCGGAATGATCGGGGACAGAGCTCGTGAGGGCTCATGAGCAAAAGTGGTTTCGATAAGGATATCCGGACCAAAGAAGCACCTCGATTGTCAGAATATAACTTCAACGTGGACGCTTCCGCCATAGTATCAGCCATTGGACGTATCAAAGATACCAGGTGGCCTTGACCTATGCAGACTGATCTGGCCCAGAGAAATCCAAACCAAATAGCCAAGTATCATGGTACCGATGGCCATAAAACAGAAAATTGCAGGCAGCTAAGGGAGGAAGTAGCCCGATTGTTCAACGAGGGTCACCTTCGAGAATTCTTAAGTGAGCGGGCCAAGAATCACTTCAAAAACAGAGATTCAAACAGGCGGAACGAGCAAGAGGAGCCGCAACACGTGATTCACATGATCGTTGGAGGGGTCGACATTCCTCAAGGACCGGTATTTAAGCGCACCAAGGTGACGATCACAAGGGAAAAATGAACACGGAATTACTTACCAGAAGAGACCTTGTCTTTCAACGACGAGGATGCGGAAGGAATCGGACAACCTTATAATGACGTACTGGTAATTTTTCTGTCCTTATGAATAAAATTCAAGTTAAACGTGATTTAGTTGATCCAGGTAGCTCGGCCAACATTATTCGATCAATGGTCGTAGAATAGCTTGGCCTACAAGATCAAATTGCCCCTGCAGCTCGAGTACTTAACGGGTTCAACATGGCAAGCGAAACCACCAAAGGTGAGATTGTTTTTCTAGTGAACGTGGTCAGGACCATACAAGAAACAAAGTTCCATGTAATCGAGGGCGACATGAGATACAACGCTCTGCTCGGAAGGCCTTGGATCCATAACATGAGGGCGATAACCTCGACCCTTCACCAAGTTCTGAAGTTCCCGATATCTGAAGGAGTCAAAACAGTGTACGGGGAACAACATGCTTACAAGGAGATGTTTGCAATTGACGAGGTAATACTGGTGTCAGCACTTTCTTCAACAAAGGGATCGGACTCAAAGGGAAAGCAAGAAGCTAAATAGCAACCACAGACACCAGCCTCGACCCAATCGGAGAAGCGGGAGACCGATGAGGACGACGACTATGGGATACCTCGTTCTTTCATGGTTTTCGATGACTCCGACGCCACCAAATCGATGGTCAAAGAGCTGGAACAAATCACACTGACCGAACATCAGCCAGAACGAAAGGTATACCTGGGCACGGGGCTAACCCCCAAGCTAAGGAGAAAACTTATGCATTTCGTTACGCTAACATGAATTGCTTTGCTTGGTCCCATCTCGACATGACACGGATCCCACCAGAGATCACTACCCACCGGCAGATTTGGACCCGAAGTTTCGTCCAGTAAAGCAAAAGAGAAGGCCCTAGTCCAAGGTTAAGCATGCATTCATCAAGGATGAGGTAACCAAACCTCTCAAAATAGGGTCCATTCGAGAAGTAAAATATCCCGAATGGTTAGAAAACATAGTGATGGTCCCTAAGAAGGGAAATAAACTTAGAATGTGCGTAGACTATAAAGACTTGAACAAGGCCTGCCCTAAGGATTCTGTTAGTTTGTATGAGTCCACCAAACAGTAGAGTACCTAGTCCACTACGAGATTCTACTGAGAATGCTAATAACTATAAGTAAATGAGACACGGGATTTTTACGTGGAAAAATCCCACACAAGGGGACCAAAAACCACGACCTACACCAGTAGGCTTTCAACTTCACTAACTTGTAAAAACCTATTACAAGCCACTTTGTAATGACTCCATCACAAAGAATTTAACTCAACTAACTTGTGGTACTCTTACCACAAGCCACTTTGTGACTCCCTAGTTACAAAGACTTTTACTAACTTGTGATGCTCTCACCACAAGCCACTTTGTCACTCTACAGTTACAAAGGCTTTTGCTTATGACTAAACCCGGTCACAACATAAACTCAAAAGAGTTTACGGATTATACAAGAGGATTTCCTAATCAACGATTCTAGCTAAGCAATTTAGGAGATACAATAAATACAATCACAAAGTTACAACTCAACTAAGGACAACAACATGCTAACTTTAGGAACTGGTCCGTAGTTGCATTCGACTTTGTTCTTCAAGCTCGTGAGGATTGATTTCTCTATTTTTTGAAAAGCTTGAATGAGAAACTGAAACATTCAAGTAACGTTTCAATATAAACTCATGTTGGTATACCCTGATCATATCACTTGAAATGATGTGAGTACTTTAGTTTGTCAGGGAATGAGTGGGCGCTGGAAACAGTGCAGTGCGGCAGAAATAGTGCAGGTAGTCACTTCATTTCCAGTTGTGTCCAATTGACTTTGTACTGCTATGAGGGAACCACAAGGGTATCAGTTCCTTGTTTAGTTTCCTAGCTCCTGAAGCTGTAGCAGTTCACATTTAGCTAGAATCCGTTAAATGTAGTGTAGTCCAAGTGAGTCAGGTTCCCTATCTGGCCCTTGACATTAAGTTTGTTAGATCATCAAAACATAAGGCAAAGACATTGAAAACCTATCAATTTCCCCCTTTTTGATGATGACAAACTTAACAATGATAACATGGATTTAGAGCTAAGAGAACCAGATTAAGTAACAGGAGAGCACAAGTTCCCCCTGACTTAATGCCCTTACTTACACCTGACTTTATGCCGCTTTTATGCCCTTACTTACACATGTTTCCCCCTTACTATGTTTCCCCCTTACTATTATTTTCCCCCTTTTGGCATCATTAAAAAGACACAAACAGAAGAACAACACAAAGAAGTCCAGCCAAGCTAACTCATGCCACATATGTGCACACAAATATGATAGAGAATAGAAACATAGAAGTAAAGCACTGATATAATAAAAGAGGATAGAATTTATATTGATAAACTTTTAATATGCCTGTGCTTAAAAAGCAACAGGCAACATTGGACTGTTAAAGCGGGAGCAGTAGTGTTCTATCCCAACCACATAAAAAAAAGAAAACAAAACAAAACAACTGCCAGAACAACAAGAACAAAAGAAAACTGAAGAACATTTCCAGAATCTGGTCACTGAAGAGGTACTTAGGGGGCACTAGGAGTAGAAGGCTTGGAGGCTGCAGCAAGTGTTTGGAGAACAAGGTCTATTCGGGCATTGGCCGACTTTTGCTCATTGAGCAGTTCTGCTTTCAGGTTCTCTACTTGCGCCCTGAGATCAGCATTCTCCTTTGCCAAACGAGCTACTTCATCATTTGACGCCGAAACCCCTTGGGCTTGCTGACCTTCCAGGATAGCATTCCTAGCCTTCAACCGACGAATTTCCTCAATTGCACTGTTCTGAGCGTTAATTAGCTGTGAGACGGTTGATGTACTTCCTACTCCCCCATTCTTTTCCAGGCATTCGCATTCTTCCAAAGTAGTCTGTGAGAAAGTCTGCTTCTTAGTCCCCACCTTGCCTTGCCCCAATGGCACCTCAAAGAAATGAAACACTCTTGTAAGCAAAAACCCGTAGGGAAGGCCATGATTCCCATCCTTGAAGGTGGCTACCTTTAGCATGTGCTCAATCATAATAGCAGGCAGGCTTACAGGTTTAAAGCTATCCAGTTGCTCCATCAAGAACAGGTCAGACTTAGAGGTCACAGACCTCCTCTCAGCTCGAGGCAATAGAACTTTGTTGACCAATTCAAAAAGCAGCTGATAGACCGGGAGTAACGCCTTCTTATGGATCTGGTCCCCCTTCTGGTTTGCGTTGTCCTTTACCACGACATTTTTGAAGTTAAACTGACAGACATCCTTTACACTGGACACACCGGCTGTAGGAACTTTAAGAATCTCACCAAGCAGCTTTACATCAAACACTATATCCACTCCATTCACTAAAGCACAGATGTGGTCGGTCTCAACGGGAAAAAGGCTAGCAAAGAAGCTCTGCACCTCATCTTCATAAGCCTTAGGGCCATCTATTTGAAATAGATGCTCCCATCGTTGAAACTCAACCATTTCAAGAATCTGTCGCATGCCAGCCATCTCAGAGATTGCGGGGTCAAATGTACGACCCAGCAGAACCTTTTGGTGCCTCAGGCGTTCAGAGCCAAGACTGACTTCACTTCTCATTCTCTTCACAGAACCAGGTTCCTCAACAATTTCAGACTTGCATTTGCCGGACTTCTCACCACTTAATTTTCCTTTTCCCTTGGATTTGACTAACACATCCTCATCAGACATCGAGAACTCACTCACCACCTCCTTCAACTTGGACTTAGAGGTTGACCCCTTCTCTATTGAAGCAGGCTTCTTCTTTTTCGGAGACCGTCTAACCAGTGAACCAGGTTCATCTGGAGTTTCCTCTTCCACCTCTACTACAGGGATCGCCTCATCACTTACGGGTACACTGTCTTTCACCAACTTCCTCCTTTTCTTCTTACTACTTTTCTTGCTCTTTTGAAGGGCAGAATCGTAGGCCACCTTAGCTTGAAGCCTGGTAGTAGGTCGTTTGGTTCCAGACTCAGGAGTGGACACAACCCTCCGCTTAACTATGAACGCATCAAGAGCCACGTTATCTAGGTCCTCCTCATCACTGGACCTCATTTCAGGTACTTGTATTTCCAAGGGCACAACAGCGAATGTAGGAACAGAACTGTCCTGGGAATGAGAGCCCTGACCTGGGTCCTCTGGAGAGGGATCAGGTTCCTCATGTGAGGGCCCAGTAGTATCTGCTAGTGCATCGCCTTCAACAGTTACAATGGCCCCTTCGTCCCCCACACCTTGTACCTCGCTTTTCTGAGAGATGATCTCATGCAGTACACCATCAGCAGACACCACAAAGACGGTTACAACATTCTCTTTCTCAATTGGTACTACTGCCACCACGGAATCGGTAGCAACGATGGCAGAACTCTCTGTGACCTCAAGGTTTTGACTTTGTTCTCCACTTGGTCTTTGACTAGTGGGAACCTCAGAAGATGGAGGGGACGGAGCAACCATTTTAGGGGTTTCTGAAATAGAGAGAGACGGGGAATCTGGGTGAGGTGTGACTTTAGCGGGAAGAGTAAGAGTGGGTAAGGAAGGCTCAGTAGGAACGGAAGTCTCCATAGGTTTATCAGTAGTAGGTACGACTGAGGCAGGGAGGTCGGAGTTTGTCTCAGCCATTTGAAAAGTGGTGTGAAAATGCTTTTGGGAAATTCTAATGGAGGACTTATGGTTAGGGAGAACAGAAAAGGGTTTTTATGAGAAGAGGATAATTATGAAGAGAGAGGAATAGGCACCGGTTCTGAAACGGCGGTTGGGCGTGGAGAAGTGCAACATTTCAGAGGGAGACGGAATGATTTGAAGTGAAGAGACGTGACAGCAGGATTTAAAAAGTTGAATGACATGGCAGTTGTGTTTTGTACCCTTTTTAAGACGTGTTATAAAGGATGCACAGAACTACTAACCTTTGGTACAAGAACCAGGTTCTTGACCTTTTATTTGAAAGAATCAATCCTCTTTTATCATTCATGCACTGCATCTACATCTTCTATACTCATCATGCGTGTTTACCTGCAACGGTATTAAAGTGAGTTAGACATGGCTAGAAAACACTTTTAGCCAGTTATTTCTTGAAGGTGATTTTCATAGCCAGATAAAGAGGAATCAGGTTCTCAATTGGGCTTTAAAAGCCCCAACTTCACTCTGTTTCTTTCAAACTGTTCCCTACTTAATGCCTTGGTGAAAATGTCTGCAATTTGGTCTTCTATGCTGTAGAACTTCATACATATCAGCCCTTTCTCCACATTGTCCCTCAGAAAGTGATGCCTCACATCAATATGCTTTGTCCTTTTGTGTTGAACTGGATTCTTGGCCATGTTGAGTGCACTGGTGTTGTCACATAGAAGGGGCACACTCTCAGTGAGTACCCCAAAGTCCTCCAGTTGCTGCTTGATCCATAAAAGTTGAGCACAGCAGGATGCTGCAGCTACATATTCTGCTTCAGCTGTTGAAAGAGCCACTGAATTTTGCTTCCTTGTGCCCCAAGAGATAAGACATGAACCTAAGAAGTGAGCCATTCCAGAAGTGCTTTTCCTATCTACAAGATAACCTGCATAGTCTGCATCAGCATAACCAATGAGATTAAAACTGTCACCTGAGGGATAATACAGAACCAGGTCCTGTGTTCCTTTGAGATATCTCAGTATTCTTTTGGCAACCTTCAAATAAGATTCCTTGGGATCTAATTGAAACCTTGCACATAGCCCCATACTAAAGACAATATCAGGTCTGCTGGCAGTGAGATAGAGGAGAGACCCAATAATGCCTCTATACATGGTTTGATTCACAGGAGATCCAGTTTCATCCATGTCCAGTCGAGTGGCAGTAGCAATGGGAGTGTCTATCACCTTTGATGCTTCCATGTCAAACCTCTTCAAGAGCTCCCTGATATATTTTTGCCGACAAATGGATATACCCTTTGGGGACTGTTTTACTTGAAGATCCAAGAAGAAGTTCAGTTCCCCCATCATGCTCATTTCAATTTCACTTCCCATGAGTTTTGCAAATTCTTCACACAGAGAATCAACTGTTGCCCCAAAAATGATATCATCAACATAGACCTGAACAATGAGCAGGTTCCTTCCCCGTTTCTTCAAGAACAGAGTGTTGCCAATTTTCCCTCTTTTAAAGCCATTTTCCAAGAGGAACTTTGACAACCTTTCATACCAGGCTCGAGGAGCCTGCTTCAGCCCGTACAATGCTTTATCTAGTTTAAAAACATATTCAGGATGTTCATGACATTCAAATCCTGGAGGTTGCTTCACATAGACTTCTTCTTTGAGAAGTCCATTCAAAAAAGCACTTTTGACATCCATTTAGAACAAGGCGAATTCCATATGAGATGCAAAAGCGATTAAAATTCTAATAGCTTCCATGCGAGCCACCGGAGCAAACGTTTCATCATAGTCAATCCCTTCCTCCTGATTGTAGCCTTGAACTACTAGCCTGGCCTTGTTCCTTGTGGTAATCCATGTTCATCGAGGTTGTTTCTGAAAACCCACCTGGTTCCTATAATGGTTCGATCTGAGGGTCTAGGTACCAGGTGCCAACCATTGTTTCTTTCAAACTGATGTAGCTCGTCTTGCATGACTACAATCCAATCTGCATCTTTCAAGGCTTCCTTGATATTCTTGGGTTCTATCTAAGATAGAAAAACTGAGAAGGCAAGTGAATTTCTGGCTCTTGACTTGGTTTGTACTCCGAAATCTAGAGGAGTAATAATGTTGTCCATCGGATGAGAGCTTTGGTGTCTCCAGTTAGACGTCTGAGGTTCATTTTGAGAGGATGTGGGTGCGTTTAGCTGGTTTTCCTCCGTTCTTCTCTCAGGTGCTGGTGGAGTTCCCTGAACTGCATCAACCACTCTTTCTTCAGCTTCAGTGGTTGTAATTGAAGTACTTGGTTCCGTTGAAGATGAGGAAGTATTGTCTTCACTCAGCTCTTTTACTTGACTCATCATATCTGCCTTTCCGTTTGTCATGTTAATGACTTCACCAGGTACTAGTAAGGGTTCTCCATCTTGATCTTCTTCAGCACTCTTCTCACAGGATGGATAAGACTCATAAAAAATAACATGAACACTTTCCTCCACACATTGAGTCCGCTTATTATATATCTTGTAAGCCTTGCTTTGAGAAGAGTAGCCCAGAAATGTTCCTTCATCACTCTTGGCATCGAATTTACCAAGCTGATCCTTTCCATTGTTGAGAATATAGCATTTGCACCCAAATATTCTTAGGTGAGTCAGCTTGGGTTTCCTTCCATTCAACAATTCATAGGGGGTTTTGTTCAGAAGTGATCTGATCATGCACCTGTTCACCAAGTAGCAGGCAGTGTTGACAGCTTCAGCCCAAAAGTTCTTTGCAATTCCACTGTCGATTAGCATTGTTCTTGCCATCTCTTCCAGAGTTTTGTTCTTCCTTTCTACTACTCCATTTGCTGGGGAGTTTTGGGAGCTGGGAAGTTGTGAGTGATGCCATTTTCATTGCAGAACTCATCAAATTTGACATTGTCAAATTCTGTCCCATGATCTGATCTAATGCATGCGACTCTAGACTCCATCTTCACCTGGATTTTCTTTACGAAAGCCACAAACACCTCAACGGTTTCATCTTTAGTTCTGAGAAACAGAGTCCATGTGAATCTGGAGTAGTCATCCACTATCACAAAAATGTATCTTTTTCCTCCTCTGCTTTGCACTCTCATAGGGCCACATAGATCCATATGCAGAAGCTCTAGTGGCTTTGAGGTGCTCACATCTCTTTTAGACTTAAAGGAGGACTTCACATGTTTTCCTCTAGCACAGGCATCACAGACCTTATGCATCTTGAATTTTGTCATAGGCAGACCATGGACCAGGTCCTTCTGAATTAGTTTGTTCAGAAGAGAAAAACTTGCGTGGCCCAGTCTTCTGTGCCATAGTTCAGCATCATCATCAACAGCTTTTAGACAACTCAGATCACCACTCTGTAAGGACTCGAAATCAGCAACATAGATGTTCTTGTATCTTTTGGCCACAAGTACTACACCACCAGTTACCAGATCAGTGACTGTACATATTTTGGACAAGAATTCTACCTTGTTTCCTTTATCACAGATTTGAGAGACACTCAAAAGAATGTACTTAAGGCCATTGACATAGTACACATTTTCAATAGAATGAGTGAGTGACTTCCCGACTTTTTCAACTCCAAGAATGTACCCCTTTTTCCCATTACCAAAGGATACACTCCCTCCTTGTAGGGCTTTTAGTGAAAGAAAGTCCATGGTGTTCCCAGTCATGTGCTTTGAACACCCACTGTCCATGAACCATTGTTGACCGCTTCCTTTCATTGTTCCCTGCACAAGGAGATTAAGAGTTAGTTTTAAGAACCCAAGCAAGTTTGGGTCCCTTGTAGTAGGCAAGAGGATGAATAAGAGTTCTCTTAGTCCATGCTGGTGATGTGCGTTTTTTGTGAATGGAACCTGGTCCCTCTTTTGTAGTCACCTTTTCAGCCAGCACTTTGTTTTTGTGAACAGATTGATCCCTGGCCTGACAATTTTCTTTGAAGTACCCATTGTTCCCGCATTGGGTACAAGGCCAGTTATCAGAGACAGTGAAGTACTTGCTGTGAGGGTTGTGAGGAGTTTTCTCCCTTTGGAACCCTATTCCTTGCCTGTTTTCACCATCATTAGTGTGCATGGCAGTGGTAGCTTTTAAGGACCAGGTCCACTTTAGGGACTTTTCAAGATCATTCTTTACTCTTTCCAGATCAGTTTGGAGGTGCTTGTTTTTCTCAGTTTCAACACACATCCTAGTTCTCATAGCTTTCACCTCATTTTCAAGCCTAATGTGTTCCTCACTGGCTATCTCCTTTCCCTTTCCAGAATTTTCAGGTTTTGACTTAGTCCCTGGTCTCACTATTGTTTCCCTTAGGTCTGTAATTACTTCCAAAAGATCATTTTTTTTTCTTTTCTGAAGTTTTTAATGGTTTCCTTATGGTCAATAACTACAACCACTAAGTCGTCTCTAGTTTGTTTAGATTCTTCTAGTTCTAAGGTCAAAGAATCCCTATCCTCCACAAGACTATGATATGCATCAATTAATACATTAGCTAAAGACATGAGTTTTTTGGAGAATAGGATTTCAGATTTCTCTAAACATCCCTGAAGTTTACCTCTTTGTTGCCACCGTCTTCATCATCATCTGATTGGGCCATTAAAGCAAAAGTTGACTCATATTCAATTTCCTCGCCTTCAACTGCCATCATGGAACTATCACCAACATCAGGTTCATCTTCAGACTCACTGGAGGAATCCCCCCATGCTGCAAGATCCTGTTTCATCATTTTGTCAGCAGATCTTTTTCTCTTGAAATCCTTGAAAGGAACCTGGTTCGTCTTAGCTGTTTTCTCATGGTTGTTCTTGGAGAATTCTTGCTTCAAGAGAGGACAGTCTTTCATGAAGTGTCCAGACTTCCCACACTTATGACAAAGATCATAGTTTTTTGGTTTGTTAGAGCTGTCCCTTTTTAGCAATTGTCCATTTCTTCTGACCATCTTCTGAAATCTTTTGGTTAAGTAAGCCATGTCACCGTTTTCATCACTTAAGTCATTGTTGTCAGCTTTAAGTACCAGGTTCTTTTCCTTCTTTGGTTCTCTTCTTTCACTGTCTATCTTCCTCTTCATCCCGTAGGTCTTCAAATTTCCGATCAGCTCTTCTATGGTCAGCTCCTGTATGTCCTTTGATTCAGTAATAGCATTCACTTTGCTTTCCCAAGCGCTAGGCAGAATGCTGAGGATTTTCCTCACTAGCTTGTTTCTAGGAATGATTTCACCAAGTGAGTGTAACTCATTTATGATGGAAGTGAATCTTGTGTGCATATCTTGAATGGATTCATCGTCCTTCATTTTGAAGAGTTCATACTCGGTAGTGAGCATATCGACCTTAGACTGTTTTACTTGTGTGGTTCCCTCATGAGCTGTTTGCAAAGCTTCCCATATTTCTTTGGCAGTGTCACCAATGGAGATTCTATTGTATTCTTTAGGTCCTATTCCACATACTAGAATTTTCTTGGCACGAAAATTCTTCTCCACAGCTTTCTTGTCTACGTCAGTGTATTCTTCACTGGTTTTTGCCATTGAAAATTGAAGTTCTTCTAGTACCTTTGTTGGAACATAAGGACCATCGCATATAATATCCCATAACTCAGAATCCTCAGCCATGATAAAATCATGCATTCTTGTTTTCCACCATCCATAGTATTGTCCATTGACCCTGGGTGGTCGGTATGTTGATTGACCTTCTTCAAAATTTGGTGGAGCAGCCATGAGGATCCTTCGTAGGTGTTAGCTTGATAGGAGGAACCTGCTCTGATACCAATTGTTAGTTTGTATGAGTCCACCAAATAGTAGAGTACCTGGTCCACTACGAGATTCTGCTGAGAATGCTAATAACTGTAAGTAAATGAGACACGGGATTTTTACGTAGAAAAATCCCACACAAGGGGACCAAAAATCACGACCTACACCAGTAGGCTTTCAACTTCACTACCTTGTAAAAACCTATAAAAGACACTTTGTAATGACTCCATCATAAAGAGTTTAACTCAACTAACTTGTGGTACTCTTACCACAAGCCACTTTGTGACTCCCTAGTTACAAAGACTTTTACTAACTTGTGATGCTCTCACCGCAAACCACTTTGTCACTCTACAGTTACAAAGGCTTTTGCTTATGACTAAACCTAGTCACAACATAAACTCAAAAGAGTTTACGGGTTTTACAAGAGGATTTCCTAATCAACGCTTCTAGCTAAGCAATTTAGGAGATACAATAAGTACAATCACAAAGTTACAACTCAACTAAGGACAACAACATGCTAACTTTAGGAACTGGTCCGTAGTTGCGTTCAACTTTGTTCTTCAAACTCGTGAGGATTAATTTCTTTGTTTTCAAAAAGCTTGATGAGAAACTGTAACATTCAAGTAATGTTTCAATATAAACTCATTGTTTACCGTGAAAATGGTAATAACAATTAGATTTGTTGATGGGACTCTAAAAATACGTGATCTATTTTTATGCTAGTTGTAGAGCAGTTGATGCTATGTGTGTAAAGTTAAAGGGTGAGATGCGAGCTAAAATAAAGCCGTAATCGAACCGAGAGATAGCCTTTCGGGACCTCAAGCTGGTTGATTTTTGGCCTCGAGGTCAAGTCCCGAGCTCGGACTCGAGTTATCAGGGGCGATCGGGGAAGGGCTAACAGATGCAATAATATTAATAGGAGGCTCTTTATGGCCAATAACAAGCAATAAATGTAGAACGAGTACGAAGATAATAAGATTGAGCAACAATATCAAGAGTGTGTATTAGAGAGAAAGAGAGAGAGTTATCATATAGTTCATGTAGAGACTTTGGAGCAACATCAGTCCAGTATTAAATAGTAAAAATCCCCTTTATATAGAAGAGGGGAAGCTTATACGGTAAGGAACCCATTAGCTATAAAGGTGTGGAGATGGGACGGCTGGAAGTGACGCCTCGAGTAGGGCTCAGAATAGCCTGGCTAGGCTTTGTCAGACTCAGCCGCGACAGACTTAGCCGCGTCTTGGGAACTTCCCAGTTTTACTCTAGCCCCGACTGGTATCCTCTTAAGGCCGGGTGTCGGTGGGCTCCAAGGGAGAAGATTCGAGCGCATCTTTGCAGCCTCGAGGCTTCTAGGCGATCTTCCGAAATGCTTTAATGATGGGAAATTGGACCCTCCAATTTTGCCTTATACAGATAGTCTCCGCGTTTCCTATATCGAAGTGATAGAAAACCAATTTGATGCCCGGCTCTCCGGGCTCTCTGTGATGATGTCACATTGACGATGCAGCATGTGACATAAGCTGTTGTGATAACCGAAAACGTTCCATCGTTTCGCCCTTCCAGGGTTGTTCAAAGCCTTGCAGTTTCTTGTCCTCCAAAATCATAATGCCGCCGTCGATTCAGCTCCCCAGGACGCATTAAACGCGCCTGCTGTTACGCTTTTCGAGGATGATAACGGCGTCGTCGTTTACGCTTCCCCTCCCATTTTTCTATAAATGGGAGCCTCTTGGGATTAATATTTCACCCAAGTTCCTTCCTATATTTGCCATATCTTCCTTTCTTTCCATCCTTAACCATCTTTCGCCATGATTGAGGTCCATCTCTTTGCGATCGTCTGGCCGAGCTTATATCGGCCATGCCAAGGTTTACCCCCTGAACTTCCTTTTGTTGAGCGAGATTTCGTTGTTTCGCCGTTGTTGTTGTTGTTGTTGTTGTCGCTGTCATCACGAGACGAAGATACAAGGACGACTGACTTCTTCCGGTCTAGATGGATGTTCGGACTGTACACCGCTGCTCATGAGGGCGCTCGGACTATGCTCCGCTGCTTACCCTCCTGCCCCAGCTCGGCGCACTACACCCCTTTTGGATTCCTTGGGGTGTGGTGGAGCTCATCTATTGACTGTTGCATCCCGTGCGGGGGCAACGTCCATAAGAAGTGGCCTACAATAGCGGTGCTGGAGGAATTTGCACCAGCCAGATTTTTCACCCAGCCACTTTTTTGTTCCTTCCGGCTTCCCTTTCGTCAAGTTGCTCTTATCCATTGCTTTCCCCTTCTACATCGTCCCTTTTGAAGATGCCATTCTGGGGGTTCGAGGTAAGGCTTCGAGGGGATGGCGCTTTGGAAGATATTGTCTTTGAGGTCATGTGCCCCAGGGGATGATACCCGGAGATGCTGCCGCCAAAGTTGCACCTTTGAGAATAGGCTAGGCTTTCAATCTTTCACTATGTATCCCCTTTTTTCTTTTTTCTTCTGTGAGGGGACATTTTGTAAGCTTTTGTAATCATATTAAGGACCCCTCTGTATTGGAAAAAAACTGAATTTAAATATTGAAGATGACGTGTCATGACACGTGGACCGGTCAAATAGTCAAAGCGTGGTAATCAGTTATAAGGCACGAGCAACAACATATGCGGGAGAGAAGATACTTAAAGGCACGAGCTATTATTCGAATGAAACGAGGCTCGTACCTGTTCTAGTCATTTAAAGCTCGAAGATCATAAGGAATTGAAGACATGAATCTGATAGCGTAAAAGAGTCCAAATTCAACATTAAATGCCAAATACGTTAGAGAATTTGTATTTAATAGGAATGATTGAGTAACGTTTCTTTTAGTGTCATTTATTGCTCGTAATTGCCTCATTAAGACAAAGGCATTACACTTTCTCTTAGAATTAACTATAAAAGGAGAAAGTCACAACATCTGTAGGAGACGAGAAAATATTACTGGAATAAACTTTGTTCTTTTTGCTTTCCGATTATATCATTCAAAATCACTTTCTTATATACTTTTCTGATTATCAGTAACCCGAGTTTTTCTAAATTCAAGCTTTGACCTAAAATCTAATTTTTGGTTAAACAAATTGGTTCCGTTATCGGAAATCCGATAATCAAGCATATCTCAACCTAATCTTCTTGATTGCATCAATCATGTCGAACAACAATGACAACACTCAAGGAAACCCAGAAATTCAGATAATCCAACAACTTTAGGGTGATTCCCCCACAAGGCTCTCCACAAGGTTCTCCACAAGGCTCCCCACGACGGTCTCGTGAAGGCACCCCTGATGGATCTCACACAGATGGACAAGCTCAATTCGAAAATGTTGAAACCATGAATGAGGCTCTGCAAAAACTTATTGCCTCTCAAGTTAATAATGCTCTTCAAGCTTTTGTTAGCCAATTACCTGCTGTTCCACCCACATCTACTCCAAACAACAACACTTTGGAGAATCCTCGTTCAGGATTGGTTAATTCAGGCAGCGGTGGAACTCCTAGTGAAACACAAGAGAGAGACCCAGGTAATCCAGTTAACTCTGATTTACAAAATCTAGTACTAACCTTGCAGAAACAGCTTAAGGAGCAAAATGAACGCATAGAGCAAATACCTGGAGTACCGCCCGTGATCAAGGGAGTGGATATAGATAAATATTCCCAACAACTATGGAAGCCAAGTGCTGCTCCCCTCCCAATTCCAAAGAAGTTTAAGATGCCTGATATTCCAAAGTATGATGGTACGTCAGATCCACGAGATCACGTTACTGCATTCACAACAGGTGTCAAGGGCAATGATTTGACTAAGCAAGAAATTGAGTCGGTCTTGGTCAAAAAATTCGGTGAAACACTCATTAAAGGAGCCTTAACATGGTATTCTCTTTTACCCGAAAATTCTATAAATTCGTTTGCTGAGCTTGCAGATTTATTTATCAAAGCACACTCGGGAGCTCAAAAAGTTGAAAAGCGAATGGAAGATATTTTCACAATCAAGTAAGGAGACTCAGAGTTACTTAGAGAGTTTGTAGATAGATTTCAATGGGAAAGAATGATGCTGCCACGAGTACCTGACAATTGGGCAGCCATAGCCTTTGCTAGTAATTTGAATGAGAAGAGTTCAGAAGCCACGAGGCAACTCAAAGAAAGCCTTCGAGAATTCCCAGCAACAGCGTGGAATGATGTCTACAACAGATACAGTACAAAGATGAGGATTGAAGAAGACATTATTTTACGACATAAAACTGAAGAAAAGGTAAGCTCAAGGCATGTGGAAATTGAAAAGAGATCCGGTAAAAACAGGTACGAACCATACATGGGGCCTGCGGGGAAAGACTCACGATCAAGGCAAGATAATCAAAGGTACAATCACAAACCTAGGAATAGGGAATCAGGCTCCTCATCAAGGTTCGGGAATGATCGAAACACACGCGGGTCACAAGACGATGATGGAAGTCTAAAGGCAAGATTCGGTGGTTACAACTTCAATGTAAGCACCTCTGAACTCGTGGCTGTTTTAAGGAGCATGGGAGATAAGGTACGATGGCCAAAGGAAATGCGATCAAATCCGAACAGACGAAACCCTGATCATTGGTGCGAATTTCATAACGATCATGGGCATAAAACAGCAGATTGCAGGTTTCTACAAGGTGAAGTTGATCATTTGTTAAAACAAGGGTATCTTACTGAATTGTTCAGTGAGAAAGGTAAACAAGCATACATGAAGAACAGACAGGCGCCTCCAAAACCACCTTCGCCCAAGAGAACTGTCAACGTTATAAGTGGAGGTGAAGAGATCAATGATGTATCATATAAAAAGGTTTCAAAAGTGACAATTACTCACGGGAAGAGGCCTCGACATGTACTAGAAGAGGAGAATGTTATATTCAACAACGCAGACGCCGAAGGACTCATAACTCCGCATAACGACGCACTGGTAATATCTTTTCTTGTACATGACACTAACGTGAAATGAGTTTTGGTTGATCCAGGTAGTTCTGTAAATATTATTTTAATACGGGTATTGCGCGAGATGCAAGCGGAGGATAAATTAATCCCAAAGGCGCATACTTTGTCGGGATTTGATAACTCTAGTGTCATAACAAAAGGGGAGACAACACGTACCACATTCGCAGAAGGCGTCGTTAAAGATACCAAATTTCAAGTGGTAGATATGGAAATGGCTTACAATATGATTCTTGGGAGGCCATGGATTCATGACATGGAAGCTGTTCCTTCAACTTTACATCAAGTTATTAAATTCCCATCTCCATGGGGAATATGCCAAATCAGAGGCGATCAACAAGCATCTAGAAGCATCAATTCCGTTGCAGATTCAACTGTTAAAGGTGAAGACAAATAGCAATTACAGAATTTAGGTGAGGGTAACACGGAAACAACCTCACCTGAGCAAAAGCAAACAGATCTGGATTCAAGGCATGCTACCATTCAAGAACCGGAGGAGAATGAGAACATCAAAACAACGATAGAAGAGCTAGAGGACGTGGTGTTATTTATACATTGGCCCGAGAGAAAAGTGTACATAGGAGCTAATCTTAGCCCGGAGGTAAAACGTAAATTGATTGAATTTTTAAAAGCTAATGCGGACTGTTTTGCTTGGTCCCATTCTGACATGACAGGGATACCACCGGAAGTCATGACTCATAAGTTGAATGAAGATCCATCATATCCTCCCGTCAAGCAAAAGAAAAGAAAGCAAGGAACTTTCAAAAATAAGGTGATTCAAGAGGAAGTTCAAAAGTTGATAAAAATTGGTTCAATTCGTGAGGTAAAATATCCTAACTGGTTAGTTAATACTGTTGTGGTTCCTAAGAAGAACGGTTAGTGGCGAGTCTGTGTAGATTACACAGACCTTAATAAAGCCTGTCCAAAAGATTCCTTTCCTTTACCGCACATAGACCAGTTAATTGATGCTACTGCAGGGCATGAGCTATTAAGTTTTTAGATGTATATTCAGGCTATAATCAAATCAAGATGGATCCAGGTGATGAAGAAAAAACTTCTTTTATAACAGACAGGGGGACTTACTGTTATAAGGTAATGCCCTTCGGTCTTAAGAATGCAGGTGCAACGTATCAAAGGTTGGTCACCCAAATGTTTCAAGAACATTTAGGTAAAACCATGAAAGTATATATAGATGATATGCTAGTTAAAACTCAACATTCAGAAGATCATATATCGCACCTATCTGATACGTTTAAAATTTTACGAAAATATAATATGAAGTTGAATCCAGAAAAATGTGCATTTGGTGTGGCATCAGGAAATTTTTAGGTTTTCTTGTTTCTAACCGTGGTATTGAAGTGAATCCTGCACAGATTAAGGCTAATTCCAGATATACTTTCCAACAAGAAAGAGGTTCAAAGACTAACAGGAAAAATTGCAGCTCTGGGGAGATTCATTTCCAAGTCTTCAGAAAAATGCTTCAAATTTTTCTCAGCTTTAAAGAAACAGGATCATTTTGAATGGAACGAAGATTGTCAGCAAGCACTTAAGAATCTGAAAGTATATTTGTCAAATCCACCGTTGTTGGCGAAACCAAAGGTAGGAGAGAAGTTACTCATCTATCTTGCCGTATCAGAAGTTGCGGTAAGTGCTGTTTTAGTCCGGGAGGATCAAGGTAAACAATCTCCTATCTATTATGTAAGCAAGTCTTTGCTAGATGCAGAAACACGGTACCCGCAACTAGAAAAATTAGCGCTTGCTTTGATCATGGCATCTAGAAAATTAAGACCTTACTTTCAATGTCATCCCATTGCTGTGGTTACTGCTTTTCCATTACGAAACATTTTGCATAACACATGAATTATCAGGTAGATTAGCGAAATGGGCTATAGAATTAAGTGAGTACGACATCACTTATCAACCTAGGACTGCTATAAAATCTCAAGTATTAGCTGATTTCGTAGCTGATTTCAGTCAGGGGATGCAATTAGAAGCTGAAAAAGAATTACAAGTTTTTAATGGTGCAAACCCGGGGACTTGGGTTTTATTCACTGACGGTTCATCTAACGTAAAAGGTGCAGGTTTAGGAATAGTTCTCGTACCACCCACGGGTGAAACTATTAGACAAGCTATAAAGTGTCATTCGATAACTAACAATGAAGCAGAGTATGAAGCTGCCATTGCAGGTTTGGAATTGGCTCGAGAACTTGGCATAACCCAGATTATAATCAAGAGTGATTCACAACTTGTTGTTAACCAGATGCTAGGGACTTATGCAGCCAGGGAAGCACGAATGCAAGAGTACTTAGAAAAAATACAAGAATTAATAAAGCAGTTTCAAAACGTGGAAAGTTATGCAAATACCAAGAGATGAAAACATAGAGGCACATGCTTTAGCCAATCTCGCATCTGCAGCAGATGTGGCAAAAGATGCAAATGCTTCAGTTGTACATTTATTTCATTCCATTCTCGAGCCTGATAAGAATGAGCTAAATTTTAATAATTTAACATGGGATTGGAGAAACGAGATTGTTGCTTTTCTGCAGTACAGAACCGTACCTAATGACAAAAGGAAGGCACACGCCCTCCGTAAAAAGTCTGCTCGTTACTGTTTATATTAAGGAAACCTTTATCGAAAGATGTTCGGTGGACCATTAGCAAGGTGTCTTGGACCTTCCCAAACAGAATACGTAATGAGGGAAATACATGAAGGACATTGTGGAAATCATGCGGAAGGAAGGTCACTGGTAAAAATATTGATTCGAGCTGGGTATTATTGGCCTAAGATGGAAGAGGAAGCAAATAGTTTTGTGTCTAAATGTGATAAATGTCAAAGGTACGGGAATAATATGCACAGACCAGCTGAGTTACTGCATCCTGTCATAGCTCCGTGGCCCTTTATGAAATGGGAAATGGATATCGTAGGTCCATTACCACAAGCAAAAGGTCAGGTGAAGTTTCTACTTGTACTTACTGATTATTTCACTAAATGGGTAGAAGCAGGAGCATTTAAACAGGTACGAGAAAAGGAGGTCAGAGACTTCATTTGGCATAATATCATCTGCCGATTTGGTGTACCAAAGGAGATTGTATGCGACAATGGCCCTCAATTTATCGGAGCTCAAGTCACTGAGTTTTTTGAGAGCTGGCAAATTAAAAGAATCACATCTACACCTTATCACCCAGTAGGCAATGGGCAAGCAGAATCAACGAACAAGGTCATTATCAACAACTTGAATCAAATGATGAAGATATGCAGGTAAACCTTGATTTGCTCGAAGGAAGAAGAGAAGCTGCATTAATAAGGATGGCAGCACAAAAGCAAGTGATCAAACGATATTACAACAGGAAAGCACGATTGCGATACTTCAAAACTGGGGACTTCGTGCTTAAAAAGGTTTTTCAATCTACAAAGGCAGCCAACGCGGGTAAACTAAGTCCAACCTGGGAAGGACCCTACAGAGTTCGAGACATTGTAGGAAAAGGAGAATACGAGTTAGAAACAATGGACGGGAAGGTGCTTTCTTCACATTGGAATGCTGTTCATTTGAAGAGATACTACTTCTAAGGCAAAACCCACGGTCAGGTATCACCATGTTAAATTATATTAGTTTTTGAATTGTTAAAATTTTACTAACGATTTTAGATGATAGGCAAAACGCTAACCCGTACTAAATGATGAGTCACGAACTGTAAGGCAAAATGGAATAAACTAAAATTCCTGGCCCAGGGTTACAATTATTCTGATAGAAGTATACACGGGTTAAGCAGTCTTCATCTATAATCGTACCTCCGAGTCCCGTATGTATTTCCTTTTCAGGAAAAGGACCAGGTGAAGGAGACTACCAAGTGCTCGAGGCTTCATACTTCATCGCTCAAACACTTGGGGGACTGCATATTGTACACAGATACGTGCGGGAAAACAAATATGTAAACGAAAATCGAAAAACAAAGAGACAAGTGTCGAGCAGAAGTTACGGAACCTCAGCATTCATCATTTGTGTTCTTTCCCATCAAAACAAATGAAGATACAAAACATTCATCATAGTGTTCAAACTCATGAGAACAATGGAGTCACCTCTCAAACCCTTCCTAATACATGAAGATATGGTCATGACTATATACTAAAACGGGTTATAAGGAAAAACCTTATTTGAATTATATTTATTTTGCAAAAATCTGTTACAAGAAAAACAGTTACGAGAAAGTTATAGATGTATTTTAATACATGTAATATTCAAAAACTTGTCAAAGTTATTCCAAACAAAACATGTGTGTTCCTATTTCTTTCATCGTATTGTAACACCATTATGAAGTTGAGACGTCTTCTTCATTAAGTGTCGATATATATATAAAAGGGCCCTCTTTTATAAGCCTCATGTTAATAAGTCATGAGAAGAATCATAAAGCATTTTCAAAGTTTAAAAATGCTAAACTATTCTATAAGTCCTAAATAGATAAGAAAAAGGCAAGAATAGAACATATTGAAGTACTAATAAACTTCTTGATATAGTTAAAAAGATTAAGTAAAAACTTAGTCAACAAAAAAATTTATACAAGTGCACCATTATGATAACTGGGGACTTTTTCTAAAAAATCCCTTAAAAACTGACCAAGGGATAAACCCACCAATCAACAAAGCAAATAAAAATAAAGTTTGAAAACATAAACTGGTCACTGAGGGGCTGGAACATCAGAAGTTGTGATATCAGCTTCACTTTCAGGAACGGTAACTTCTGAAGAAACAGCAACAAAAGCGGTTTCAGCAGGGATTGAAGTGTTAGATTCATCGAGGGGAGCAAGAGTCACGGAAGCTTCAGCTTCCTCAAACTGATTCATAGAAGTTTCACCCTCGGGAGCTGGAATTGCAACCTTTTCAACTTCAACTGCCACAACAGCGACTTCTTCATTTAAAGGTTCTTCAGCTACGGGAGCTTCATCTGCCGGAGAAGGAAAGTCAAGTGGTTGTTGGGTCATCTCAATGGTTTTCAAAACCTTGGCCAATTCCGATTCTAAATCAAAGTTTTCTTGACTGGCCTTAGTTAAAGCATCACGACGAGAGTTTAGAAAAGCCCAACTCACCTCTATGTTAAATTTCTCCTCAAGAAGTTCATAATCCCTTTCCCACATAGCAAGATCATTCTTTAACACTTGATTTTCAGCTAAAGTGGAATCAAGGGTAGCTTCAAGGGAGGCATGAGAACTCTCTAAGGCACGAACCTTATCAGAGGAGACCTTCAAATCAGCTTGAGCTTGAGTCAAGTTTTGTACTAACTCTCCTGCATACTCTTCTTTCTTGTTCAAAAGTGCCTTAAGTTCTCTGATTTCTTCACTTGACTTTGATAACTGCTCTGAAAAGGAACACTCAAGGCGCTCCTTATCCTTCTCGGCTTTACTAGAAGAAGCCTTGGCTTTCGCTAATTCAGAAGTCAGAGTCCGCTTTTGCTGCTCCAGGTTATGGTTTGTTTCTTGCAATTCTTTTATCGTTTCTTGAGCATTTTTAAACTGTTCCTTCCAATTAGTTGCTTCCAGCTGGGCTTCCTTAGCTACCCTCTCAGCCTCGAGAATAGTCTTATCAGACTCACGGGCCTTCTTTTCTAAAAGGGAAATTCTTCCCATCAATTCCGTGCCAATAAGGTTGGCCTACAAAGACAACTCATGAAAATAAGAATCTAGAGATAAAAAAAAACTTATTAGAAAGTAAAGTAAGAATACCTTCAACGTAGAATGAAGTATGTCATTCATCAAAGTTAAGCAACTGTGACTGTCCATCTTCTTCTTCTCAATGTCTCCAATTAAAGGCTCAAGCCAGACATCTGCTCCACCAGACTTCCTTAAAAGACTGCTATTACCAGGAACCTCAAGTGTTACACTCCTCATAGCCAAACTTCTGCTACTGGAACCCTCCTCTGCATGCTGAACAGAGGAAGGGGGAGCTATAGAAAGAGGAACGGTAGAAGAGGTGAAAATAACAGGAGTCGAAGGAGTCAAAGCAGGTAAGGGAGCAGAAATTGGCAAAGAAGCAGGAACAGATAAAATGGGCAAAGAAGCACTTGAAACCAAAGGAGGAATAGAAGGAATAGGAATGGAGGAGGAAAGAGGAACTTCATCTAAAACCAGACCTAGTTCACCACTTTCGAAACCGTTAGCGAAGAGACGTTGAGTGGATTCAATGGTGTCCCTTGGAATGGTTTCATCATCGGAAACAATATTAACAGGAGAGGAGGCACGGGCAGGAGAAATTTCAGCTTCATCTTCGAAAATGATGCATCTCTTGGCTCTAGGTCTAACTATCAAAGAGGTGTCTTCATCTTCATCATCCTCAGAATCCTCTTCAACAACTTTCCTCTTTGACAGTGTAGCTTGTGCTCTCTCCAAAGAAAGAGGAGTACCAAAAGAGGCTCGAAGGGTAATAGCTACTTCAGCTGACATTCCTCGAATAGCAAATCCTGACAAAAAGAAGGATAAAAAGTTAAAAGAGGGGAAGGAATTTAACATGCGGGAAATAATAAGGGACGCATACCGTGAGTTTTTACTTTCCAACCATGTTTGTTGGAAATAGATTTCCAGGTTCGTGCCTCCATAGGCACGGCCTTCAAAATAGCATCTACCCAACCACGAAAATTAGGAACGGGTTCCACATCTCCCATGGTTGCTACAAAAAAGCAAAAAAGAATGAAATTAGAAAAGGAGTTGAAATAAAAAAAGAAACAGATACGGTAAGGAAGAAATACTTACGTGCAAGGTTCCATTTCTCAGGAAAAGGAATATTTGATTCACCCACCAAACCAACCGTGGGTACCGCAACATAACGGGTGTACCAGCCTCGATCTTTATCATCTTCAGGGCTTACCAAAACTCTTTTACTTCTTGCAGTTAGGGTAAAAACACCATTGCGGAACAGCTTGGGGTGGTAAAGATGAATTAGATGAGAGAAGGTAAAATCAACATCAGCCTTTACCGATACATACCTTAAACAAGCTACTGCTCTCCATACGAGAGGGCCAACTTGAGCCAAACAAATTTTGAAAAAACGACAGAAATCGAGTATGACTGAGTCGATAGCAGGAATAAATCCCAAAGTAAAGGGATAAGTATAAATAAAGGAAAAACCAATCCTATAAGAAGATATTCTCTGGTTTGGGTTAGGAATAACTATATGAAGGTCATCTCTCCAACGACAATCTTTTCGAACAGTGGAAATTAAGGGTTCAGTAATTAAAGAAGGATAGGTGTCAGCTCTCTCTAACTTAATTACTTGGTCACGAAGGGATTCTTTATCATGCTCGAAAGATAAGTCGGTTGGCACTATTTCTTCGACCAAAGGTTCTTGAATAGACTCAGAAGATTCTTTGCCTTTAGAAGAAGATCTATTAGTGAAAGAACCTCTAGAAATAGTGCTAGAGCTAGAAGAAGGAGTGATGGAACCAGAGGTACCACCACGAATGGATCCTAGGCCACGAAGCCTACCTCCTCTACCTCTTCTGTGTCTCACAGGGGCATTGGGGAAACTGTCAAGAATTGGGACTCTCCTAGGGTTGGGATTTGAAGATGACATGGTAGAAAGATATGAACAGAGAAAGATGTGAACAGAGGAAGAAGTGAATAGGAATAAATAGTGAAATATTAGGTAAAAATTTGTGGAAGAAGGGTTAAGTTTATATATAAAAGCGACCGCCAAAGACTAAGAAGTGTAATGATGGAAAGCCTATAATAAAGGCAACTATCACTTCGTGAATAGTGGAGTTGAAGAAGCCTTGAAAAAAGGCTGCAGAATTGCAGAGCTAATGAGAAGGTGACACATATGCAATGCATTAAATAGAAAAGACAACTGAAGCATTAGTACTGTCATAGCATTGATTATGGCAAAAATTCCCTTTTTAATGAAGATCCACTTCCCAAATATTTAATTGATAAATAAATGGAAAGTGGAGGGACTATCTGTATTGGGAAAAAACTGAATTTAAATATTAAAGATGACGTGTCATGACACGTGGACCGGTCAAATAGTCAAAGCGTGGTAATCAGTTAGAAGGCACGAGCAACAACAGATGCGAGAGAGGTGATACTTAAAGGCACGGGCTATTATTCGAATGAAACCAGAATCGTACCTGTTCGAGTCATTTAAAGCTCGAAGATCAGAAGGAATTGAAGACATGAATCTGATAGCGTAAAAGAGTCCAAATTCAACATTAAATGCCAAATACGTTAGAGAATTTGTATTTAATAGGAATGATTGAGTAACGTTTCTTTTATGTCATTTATTGTTCGTAATTGACTCATTAAGACAAAGGCATTACACTTTCTCTTAGAATTAACTATAAAAGGAGAAAGTCACAACATCTGTAGGAGACGAGA
The DNA here is from genome assembly GCF_001879085.1 of Nicotiana attenuata. NCBI lineage: Eukaryota > Viridiplantae > Streptophyta > Magnoliopsida > Solanales > Solanaceae > Nicotiana > Nicotiana attenuata. Next base: position 26,316 of record NW_017673274.1, read on the forward strand.
AAATATTACTGGAATAAACTTTGTTCTTTTTGCTTTCCGATTATATCATTCAAAATCTCTTTCTTATATACTTTTCTGATTATCAGTAACCCGAGTTCTTCTAAATTCAAGCTTTGACCTAAAATCCAATTTTTGGTTAAACACCCTCGAGGGCTGTTGTAAGCAAATTTTCATAAATATAAAGATATTTCTCAATTTCTGCCTTTGATGTTTGTCATGTTCTTTTATTTTTTGCGGGGATCCTGAATGTATGCCTCCGCTGACGTTTATCAATATCTAACTCGAATGTGAGTATTCCTTTCGATTTTTGGTCGATAGAAATGGCTCCTTTCTGAGCCCACCGTTGTTCCTCGGACCAAGCTTGAAGTGGTCTGATAGACCCGGGCCGTCGGGACCCTCGAGTCACACGGAGATAGTGCCGTGAGGCTTGAAGTTCTTGAGGGCGGTGTCTGAGTGATGGTTGGTTTCGGAAACTTGGAGATTTTCTTTGAACTTGGCGTAGATAACCTTTTTAAGACGTTGTAGATAGGTCCCAGATGATGGGTTACCCAGATTTAGGCGGCGTCCTGAGGTCGAGCCTCTATGGGCGGAGCTCGAATTGCCTGTTCGTCTTCTCGGGGGGACCCTTCGAGTTCGGCTACTATCTCGGGCCCCATAATGGTGTTGGAGGTTTTCTGGAGCGTAGCTTCATGTTGATAAAGTTCCTCGAGGTCGAGTACCACCTCGGGACTGGAGATGGTGTTTGTTGGCTTCTTAAAGCCTAGCTTCATGTTGGTGGAGGTCCTCGAGGTCGAGTACTGCCTCGGGATTGGAATTCGAAGTCATTGGCCTCCCGGGGTATATATCGGGCAGGCAAGCCGTTGCTGTTTCTACGTATATATGGGGTTGCTTCCGCCTCTTGGGAGATCCACTTTTTTAGATATTTCCTTCCATATCGGTGTCGAGCCCTTCGTTACCTTAGTACCAGAGTGTTTGTGCAGGTTCCTGCTTTAGTTCCTCTAGTCTTGCCATAACTATGACTGCTGCTTCGGGGTTTTCCTGTCAGATAGGGGAGAGTTCCGCTCCCAGTGCTCAGGACCCGCGAGAGTTTGTCTTGCAAACTACGTCTTTGATAAGGGAGGAGCGCCTTGAGTTGGTGAGGAGAGACTGCGGATGGGGAGAGGAGGTAGCGCTACAGGTGCTTTCCTCGGACGAGGGTATCGCTGACCCTGCTGATGGGTTCCTGAATGTATATACGTATCCCTTCACACTGGGACCTCTTGATAGGGTCGTGCTCGACTTTTGTGTGAAGTATCGGGTTACCTTGGCGCAGGTACATCCATCGTTTTGGCGAATTGTGTCGATGATGAGGTTTTTCGCGGAGAAGGCGGGGCTTGAATTCACGCTCACCCATCTCGTCAGGTTGTACCGGCCCTTTCACTATCGAGGTCTGCTAACCTTGTGGTGCCGTTCGTCCAATCCTTTTGTTGTTGATGATGATGAAGGCGGAGATCGGGAGTGGACTAGTCAATTCGTCCGGGTCCGGACGGCTGATGTTATCCCCGTGGAGCTTATGTCATTCCCTGAAGAATGGAACTATACGCGTGGGTGGAGCGTCCTGTGCTTTCTCAGATTTGTTCATGTTGATAGCTAGTCTCGTAATCGTGTTTCCTTCTTTTCTACAGCGATTTCATGGGCGCCGATCGAAGTTCCTGATCTGCCTGGTTGGGTCCGGAAGCTGGCGACCCACTCGACTTGCGATGAGCGTAGGTGGTGAGTTGCATCTTGGGGCAGATGGGAAGCAAAACGTCATGGTGCCTGTGTATATTGCTTTTCCCTTGTCCCTTGTTTATTTGGAGAGACATTCTTCCCTTTTTATGTTTTAATCTTGCTGCTACAGATATCAGAGAGCCTCCGAAGGCGAGGCTGTGCCCCTCCGGAGAGGAGGAGTGGTTGTCGGCTTTCGAGCCAAAGGATGTCAATAGTAAGCTGGAAATGTACTTGCAGGGAGATGGCGCTTGTGGCAAGGCGAAATGGGGTCGGGCCTACGAGACGGAAATATCGCCCGGGTCTATCGCGCCCAAGGTTTCCGGTTCTGGAAAGATAGCTCCTCCGAGCGATCGTGTTTCGATCGGGATCGATTCTTCCGGGGCTGAGGGGGCTAGATCAAGAAATATTTGCTCGGCCTTCGAGGAAGTCTTCCGACTTCACTTTGAGGTGAGCTTCGTCATAGGCCTCTTGAATCCGCGTCTTCCCTTTCTTATCGGGTTTTTCATTTGCAGGCCTTTGACGGGCTTAGGTCCAAGCTTCTCCGTCATGGAGCTCGGCTTCGGAAAGCCCTAGATGAGGGTATATCCCTTAGGCTCCTTTGCGAGGAGAAAGAAGCTGAGTTGGCATACTGGCGATGTGAGGTGTACCGGAGCTTAAATTACGAGAGCTATTTGATGGAGCAGGTAACTTCCCGTCCTGGTTGAGTATGCGTTTCGCTTTTAAACTACTAAGGTTAACTCTTCGCCTACCTCAGTTGCAGAAAAAGATGGAGGCCATGGAGCGTCTTAGGGGCGAGGCCGATCGAATCAGGAATGACTGTAGCAAGCTGAGAGCTCAGGCGCAGGTCCATGCCTCAGAGGAGAAAGATGCATCGGCTAGACTTTCGGCCCTCGGGGTCCAACTCCGCTTAGCTCGTGGCAATGCTTCAGTTCAAGCGGATATGATCACGAAGCTTGAATCCGAACTCTCGAGGGTTAGGACTGAGATCGTTGATGCTCGGACCGAAGCGGTACTGAACCGTACTAAGGCCGATCAGGAGGTGACGATTCATTTAAAGGATGCTACCGATGCCCAAGCCGAGTTGAAGAGGGTCCTTGATCGTGGAGAGAAGATCGAAGAATATGCTCGTTGCAAATCTCGGAGAAAGGTTCTCGAGGAGATCAATATCAGGGGTTTTGTTCTCGCGGAAGAGTTGGCGCGAGCGAGGGCGGACGAGCGCGATGCTCGGTTACTCCTGTTCGATGCCGAGGAGAGTGAAGATAAGGCCGATAGGCCGTAGCTCTCGGGGGTGGGGCGTAGACCTCACCATCCCGTATGTAGTACCTTTTTAGAGTATGTTTGTAGATGGAAAATGTATTTTTCCGCGTATGTACCTGAAAGGAAAAACCCTTTGCGGCTTTAGTTCTTCTGTACCCCCCTTCTGTTTTGCTTATGGCCAGGTGGACTGGTCTAGTGAGAATCCTTAGATTCGTGATACGGCCCTGGGGCTCATTAGGCAGGCCCGGGGGCTCTTACGTGCTCGGTCGATGCGACCTTTGGTGTAAGCAGGCATTTGAGCACTTATGCTTTTGCTCAACTATTTCGGGTGAAGTCTTCGAGTTGGGTTTCGACTCGAGCTCATATATCCCTCAAGCTTTTTATGTTTGCATGGGTCGGCAATAGTGGCCCTTACGTTTTAACTCTTCTTGATTCAGTCTCCGAGTCGGGCTACGACTCGAGCTCAGTTGACCCTCAAGTTTTACGTTTGTATTGGGCAGGCGACAATGGCTCTTACGCCTTCGATCTAAGCGATATTTTATGTAAGCTGGCGACAATGGCTCTTACTCTTCGCCCATAGGCGTGTGTGTGGCCCTGAGTCTCGTTAGGCTGGTGACAATGGCTCTTACGCTTTGCCCTTTGGCATATGTGCGGCCCTGAGGCTTGTTAAGCTGGCGACAATGGCTCTTACGCTTTTCCCTTAGGCATATGTGCGGCCCTGAGGCTCGTTAAGATGGCGACAATGGCTCTTACGCTTTGCCCTTAGGCATATGTGCGGCCCTGAGGCTCGTTAAGGACTTTTGTAATGATTTTGCCTGACCTGTCGCCGGTTCGGGAAGAACCTTGATTTCCAGTCGTTTGTGGCGATGTTCGAGCACCTCGTAAGGTTTGGCTCGTAGGCTGAGTAGCTCAAAGCCTTATGATTTGGAGCTGACATGGTCGAAGCTCTTTTACCTGTTGAGGGTAGCCTGTTTAACCGGTTATTTTCGAAGTAGATTCGAAGTAATGGCCTATGATTTTGTAGCGACGATCGGGCGTCCCCGATTCGCGTTAGTTTGGCTGGTGCAGCCGTATGACCGTAGTCATTTATGTTTGGCCGGAGCCATTTTTTGGTCCCGAGTATGGTAGTTTAGGCGTCTATATCGAGGGTATGCATTTTTAGGGGTCTTACAAATTTGATATATAGCCTGAACTTCGAGATCGATTTTATGCCTGTAGTAAGGTCTTACAAAACTTTCATGCATTTTGAGGTCTTACAGTTTGTGTTGTTGCTTTGTGCAAGTTTTACAAGATCGAGTCTGCCCGCTCGGGGTCTTATGGCCTTCGGTTTTTTGTTGAATGGAAATTGGCGACAGTCTCCGAGTCATCGAGTTTGTTTTGGCTTGAAAGCCGTTACTTGTGAGCTCGGGATTGCCTCATTGAGGGCTTACGACTTTGGAGATTCCGTCCCCGAGGTCGCGTGTATGCTGAGTTCTTTGGCGCCAGTCTCCGAGTATTCGGGACGCTTTCTTTTTTGAGATATTTCATGATTTCCGTGTTGCCTCATTGAGGACTTACTAATTTGGAGTTTCGACCCTGAGGTCATGTGGGTGCCGAATTATCGACACCAGTCTCCGAGTATTCGGGACGTTTTCTGATGGAGGAATCGTTCTGGCAAAAACGCTGGGTTTTCCTTGGAGGATGAGTCATGTTAGCAAAAGGCATTCTTTGATTATTTGACATTAGTACATGTGCCTCCGCCATTGGGTGCTCGGTTGTGTGGATACGGTTCATTCGACCGTTTGGTCCGGTACATCATTTTCTCATTGGGATCCTGTTTGGCATTTCTTGGCTCTCCTGAGCGGACGATCTTCCGAAAGGACGTCCTTCGGCGCTCGTGGTTGGTAGCAAAAGAAGCCTTGAGGACCTGTTGGATTCCCCTTAGATAGCATATGGGTGTTGCCTCGTTAAAAACCTTGCCGGCAAAACCCTCTTCGGGACAAAAGCTCGGTCGAAGGAAAAGAGTGCAACAGATGCTTTTGAGACCTTAAGGTCTTCGGGCCGGGTGTGCGCTTTTGACCGCTTTGATCGAGTGCTTGTACAAAGTATTAGTATAAAATATAAACTGAAAAGGGAGGTGGTTATACCTTATCGTGGGATGCGTTTGGCGACGTTCCGAGGTCTGGTACGCCTCTGTTGTTTGTGGTGAGGATTCGGTACGGTCCTCGGGTTCGCTTTTTTCTGGTGATGGATATTTTCGTCCTTCTCATCACGGGTTCTTGAGGAGCGTCGACGCCTCCTAATATCATGTGGATAACATGTCGTGGCTCGTTTGCTTCATTCTTCTTGGCCGCCTCTCTTTCTCGGAACTGATTTTTGGCTCGGTCACACAAGAATTCTCTGAGATAACGTTTGCTGAGTAACCTGCCCACTTCCTCTCGTAGCTGGTGGCAATCCTCGGTTCTGTGGCCATGCGTGTTGTGGAATTCGCATACTAGGTTATGATTCCTTTGGGAAGGATCCGATTGTACAGCCTGGGCCATCTGGTATCCTTGATTTTGCCGATGGCGAACACGATGTCTGAAACATCAACATTGAAGTTGTATTCTGATAGGCGTGGTGCCCATGTTGGCCCCGTGTTTCCGTCGAATCTGGCTCTGTTAATAAACCCTCGGGGATTCTGCCCTCGGTTGACTGGTCGGTCGGTGCAAGGCGGGTTGCGTCTCGGGGCGTTTCTCCTGTCTTCGGTATATGGCTGATACCTTTCTTTGTTTGGCTTCGACTCCTTTGCTAAGAGCCTGTTCGGGAGAACTGAGCCCGAAGGGGCTCCCAATTGATCATCCTCGACCCTGATCTTTGACTGGTATCGGTTGTGGACATCCGGCCAGGTTACGACAGGATACTCGATCAGATTTTCCTTTAGCTGCCGCGAGGCCACTGAACTCTGCTCGTTCAGGCCTTGAGTGAAGGCCTGTACCGCCCAGTCGTCGGAGACCGGGGACAGTTCCATTCGTTCCGTTTGAAAGCGAGATACGAACTCTCGTAATATTTTGTTCTCCCTTTGCCTAATCTTGACGTGTGCCTTTATGAAGGAGTCTGCCAGCACGACGAATAAGTCTATGGAGTTGGGAGCTAGATTATGGTACCACATCATGGCCCCTTTCGAGAGCGTTTCCCCGAACTTCTTTAGTAAGACGGACTCGATCTCGTCGTGTTTTATGTCATTTCCCTTTACTACGCACGTGTAGGCGGTAAAGTGCTCATTGGGGTCAGAGGTCCCGTTGTACTTCGGGGTTCTGGCATTTTGAACTTTTTTGGGATGGGTTTCGGAGCAGCTTCCTCCGGGAACGGCCGCTGCACGAACTTCCTCGAATCTATGCCTTTTATGACCTGGGGCGCGCCCGGGATTTGGTTGACTCTGGAGTTGTAGGTTTCGACCTTCTTGTCATTGGCAGCTATCATCTTCTCGCCCGACTCTATCCTTCTGGTAAGATCCTCGAGCATTTTTACGATAGCAGGGTCGGCTATCGAACCATTATTGCTCAGTCTCTCTGGTACCTGTTCGGCCGGGGAGTTGTCCCTGGTGCTATGGTGCTGGGAGTTTTCGGGTGGCTTTGCAGCTGAGCGATAGCCAGCTGTTGTGCCTGCAACATTTCAAAAATAACATGAAGGCTAACTTCCTGTTCTTCCCGAGCTGGGTTTTTTCGGGCTTCCTGTTGGTCGTCTTGCTGTACGCTTCTATCGGTGTGTGAGGTTTTGTCGACCTACTGCGCGTCTTGCGAACCCGCGTCCGCTGGAATCGGTCTAGGTGCGTTATCGGGGTTCAGTGGTGGCACGCCGACGATTGGAACAGCTACACCGTTCTCTCTGTTGTTTTCGAGGTTGTTGTTCTCAACTCTGTTCACTGAGCCAGACATTTTGACCTGAAACCGAAGATCTTGGACAAGAAGAAGTGTGAAAGTTAACTTGCATTGTATAATGAACTAGCAAGAAAATAATCACTATTATTTTTAGCCCCACGGTAGGTGCCAAACTGTTTACCGTGAAAATGGTAATAACAATTAGATTTGTTGATGGGACTCTAAAATACGTGATCTATTTTTATGCTAGTTGTAGAGCAGTTGATGCTATGTGTGTAAAGTTTAAGGGTGAGACGCGAGCTAAAATAAAGCGGTAATCGAACCGACAAACAACCTTTTGGGACCTCGAGCTGGTTGATTTGGGGCCTCGAGGTCGGGTCCCGAGCTCAGACTCGAGTTATCAAGGGCGATCGGGGAAGGGCTAACAGATGCAATAATATTAAAAGGAGGCTCTTTATGGCCATAACAAGCAATAAATGTAGAACGAGTACGAAGATAATAAGATAGAGCAACAATATCAAGAGAGTGTATTAGAGAGAAAGAGAGAGTTATCATATATTTCATTTAGAGTCTTTGGAGCAACACTAGTCCTGTATAAAATAGTATAAATCCCCTTTATATAGAAGGGGGGAAGCTTATACGGTAAGGTACTCATTAGCTGTAAAGGTGTGGAGATGGGACGGCTGGAAGTGACGCCCTGAGTAGGGCTTAGAATAGCCTGACTAGGCTTTGTCAGACTCAGCCGTGACAGACTTAGCCACGTCTTGGGAACTTCCCATTTTTACTCTAGCCCCGACCGATATACTCTTAAGGCCGGGTGTCGGTGGGCTCCAAGGGAGAAGATTCGACTGCATCTTTGCAGCCTCGAGGCTTCGAGGCGATCTTCCGAAATGCTTTAATGATGGGAAATTGGACCCTCCGATTTTTCCGTATACACTCATGTTGGTACACCCTGATCACTTCACTTGAAATGATGTGAGTACTTTGGTTGGTCAGGGAATGAGTGAGCGCTGGAAACAGTGCAGTGCGGCAAAAACAGTGCAGGCAGTCACTTCATTTCCAGCTGTGTCCAATTGACTTTGTACTGCTATGAGGGAACCACAAGGGTATCAGTTCCTTGTTTAGTTTCCTAGCTCCTGAAGCTGTAGCAGTTCACATTAAGATGGAATCCGTTAAATGCAGTATAGTCCAAGTGAGTCAGGTTCCCCATCTGGCCCTTAACATTAAGTTTGTTAGATCATCAAAACATAAGGCAAAGACATTGAAAACCTATCATAGATGCATCTATGGTTCGCGCCGTTCGACCCTCGTCTGTGCACAGTTTACATTTATGTTGGATCGGGCTGAACGTCCTTGGTGGAATTTACAGTTTACATTTATGTTGGATCGGGTCGAACGTCCTCGGTGGAATTTTTGTGTGATAATAGATTTGGAAACCCTTTTTATAAATTATATAAATTCGTTGTTTGAAAGATCAAATGCTTTAAAAGAAGGAAGTGTTTGAGGTTCTTTAATATGATGAGAGAATTGTGTAGATATTTCTTGTTCTGAGTTTTATTGTTATCTCTATAAATTGTGCTTAATTAGAATTTCATATTATCATATTGTTTGACCACTAGTAAGTGTCGGAGTCGACCTCTCGTCACTACTTCTTCGAGGTTAGACTGGATACTTACTGGGTAAGCATTATTTTCGTACTCATACTACACTTGTTGTACATTTTGTTGTACAGGCACATGTGTGTTCAGTGGCCTTGTGGGCGCAACAACGTGGTTGATACGGGGACTTAGGTGAGCTCCATCTTATGAGACGATCGGCAGCCAGCAGAGTCTCCCTCAGAGTACTTGTATTTCCTTTTCTGTCCAAAATCACATTCCGAACAGTTATTGTATTGTATTTTATATTCCTAGTAAACGCTCATGCACTTGTGACACCGGGTTCTGGGATGATTATGGATTATTTGTTGACATCGTTAAAATATTATTATTTATTATGAAATCTCATCTTTTACTATTAAATTGAAGAAAAATCATGGTTTCAAAAATACTAGAACGAGAACTAAATTAAGTATTTATGGTTGGCTTGCTTGACAGCAGTGTCTGGCTCCATCACAACCTTTATTGGATTTTGGGTCGTGACAACATGGTATCAGAGCTCTAGGTTCACTTAGATCTCACGAGTCATGAACAAGTCTACTGGAGTCTTGCGGATCGGTACGGAGACGTCTGTACTTATCTTTGAGAGGCTACAAGGCTGTCAGGAGCACTTCCCTTCTTGGTTCTCATCGTACGAATTGATTCCTTTGAGGCTTACGCCTTCATCTCCTTCCTACTCAATCTTATGCGACATGAAGTGCTGGCTATAAATCGGGAATTGAGGAAAATGTAATGGTACTACAGATATGGTGCGGGATGTTTCTCCCTGCGTAGTTAATTGGGCTATTGTTGTCGCCTTGCGGAAGGATATTCTGTCATTTCAGCTCAGTAGCTGTACTTCTGAGAGCTTTGAGGCTATGCACAGGTTGCTATGATGCTCATGAATGGTTATCGCACAGTATTGATGTGATGGTAGGATACTTGCCTATGTGTCGGGACAGTGAATGACTTGAAAGGAGGTTTACTCGGTGCATGATTCAGAGATTAGGTATTTTATTTCTGGCGGAGGAAAGGCAATCAGACTATAAATGTTTATATTGGGTTAATGGAGTAACGGGACTTGGTATTCTCGAGCGTGGTGGAATTTTTATCTGTGATGTGGTGTCATCATCCTTGTTGAATAAGTTGTTCGCCGATGTTATGGCTTTCTTCAATTTGCCTTTGGGGCAGAGTATTGTGAAATGGTGCTTGAGATACGGTTGTTAGAGAGGATGGAGTGTAGCGATTTTAGAATCGAATTGGTACTTCTAGTATTCATGGCTCGAGAAAGATGATCTTCGAAGAGGTTTAATGTTAGTAGTGATCTGTTGGGTCAAGTGCTACAGAGGTAGATTTTCATTTAAGGCAATAATTGGGCAGCGAAGGATGAGGAAGTACATGTGGGAGGTGCCTTGCAGTGGTTAAATTTTCTAGAAGGCCAAGAGTGAGGAACGGGAGTCGAATGGTTGCTTAAAGGAGTAATTTTGACCAAAGTGTGAGAGTGGCAGAGTAGCACATGGGGTTCTGTAGTAGGATGACTACACACCATGAGAAGAGTTTAGAGTGATTTGGGATTTATGGTGGACAGTGACTAGGTCTACGGCTTAACTTGGAATACTGGCTATTATATGGCGGGCGATTGGATGCGACAGAAAAGAGCTTGCTTGATATGAAGAATTTTACTGGCTATCCGGTAAGAGGTCGAATATGTGAATGTGGTTAGTGATTCAGAGTGTTCTGGTCAAACAGAAGGATTTCAAGGAATTTGGCGAGTTGGTTGTGCAAGATCTGGTTGACGATGAAGAAAAAATCTTAGTGGGTTCCAGAGTTATGTAATAGGTGGTTCCAAGCTAAGTGGGAGAGTCCCACCGCCTACGATTTGGGTTGCATGGTTATCTACTTGTGAAGTTTCTGGTTATCGGCGTATTGGTGGATTATTACAGCTAAGGGAAGAGAAAATAAGTGGTAACTTGAGCAAAGGATTTGACAAATGTGTGCTATAATTGGCCTTATTGACTCATGTTTAGGCTTTGGGAAGATTCTGGATCTATGCCTCGTACCGAGGTAATTTACAAGGGAAGTGATTCAGTTAGGTACTTCAGCGAGAGGTTGTTCATGTGCTAGAAGAGCCTTGGAGTTGATTATATTCGGGACCAAGTCAAAGTGGGTGACTCTCAATAATGGTCTTAGTGGATTCAAAGGTTAAAGTGTGGTGCCTAAGGATTTCGAGTCCATAGTATGGTTGAGTATCGAGCTTTTGCAGCAGAGTATGAAAAGAGGCTTGGAGTGTCCTGTGCCATCTTTGGCATACAGTGTAGCATAAGAGGAATGGGAGAAAATGACTTTGGGTTCATGGAGAGATTATAGGAATAAGTGTACCAGTTGAAGACGCAGATATTTGCACAAGGAGGGTATGAGATGGTTCGTGATGCTTTGAAATGGTGCTATTATTATTCCTAAGTCAAGCCCAGAGTAAATTAGAAGAAGTCGAATTAGCAATGGTTGAATTGCCATAATGGTTGCAATCATAAGTTCCTCAGCGTGATAAGTTATAATGTGCTTGGTAGCGGTGTGTGCGAGGCTTGACGGCCGCTGTAATTGATTTTATGTGGAGGCATTCCAGTGTTATGGCCTGTTATGTGTAGATGGATCCTGGAAGGGGTATGGTGGTTTAGATCACGACTCGAGGTTGTATTTTCTGCAGCTGTGGGAATCCAGTTTCGTGTTGCAACGGTTCTCCTGAAATGAGTTAAGTGAAAGGTTTCTACATGATGAAGTGTGTATCTTACTACTGGTTCAGGAGTCATGGTAAAATTCTTGTACCATCGCGTAGCATGTTAGGTGTAGTGAGTGGCATGAAATTTGAAAGTTGAGGATCAAGGTTGCGGTTTGGTGTTGGCAAGGATGTCACGAGCTCGGATGAGCAGGATAGGAATTTAGATGTTTGGAGTAAGCTGGTATTGTCTTCAGCGTCACCTGAGATCTGTATCTTGTGTAAGAGGCTTTGCGTCCTGGTTTTGGATTCTTGATTGCATTACAGCTTTAGTGCGGCCGGTGGTATGGATGTGCAGACTTGTTACCTGGTGCGGAAGGTCGTGGGAGCATGTCCCATGGGAAGATTGTATAAGAGTGGCATGTAGTCACTTGGCTGAGCGAATATTGAAACCAAGTATGAAGATTGTGGTGATATCGCTAATTCGAGAATTTATGCCTGGAGGGCGCTCGGTTCATTTGGTTGTGGGTTATGGAAGTTTGTTCTTGGTTATGATGGTTGTTCTTGAGTGTTATGGGAAAAGGGGTCATTATGGATCCTTGAAAGGTTATTAGCCTAGTACGGTGCAATCAGAATCAGCTTGAGGTCTGTGGATGGATTAAATGTGAATATGGGCTCTATGTCAGGCCGGATGTGTTCATTCAACATAGCGCTCCTTATGGAGGAGTATTCGAACGTTGGATGTTATTTCGTCTTCGGCTATTTCATGTAATACTATATTGTGCCGTGTGAGTTGTGAAACGGCTTAATAAATTTCTTATGTGTTGAGGCTCCGCGTAGCGATGGTGTTATGTGAGCAGGAAGGCTCTCGAGATTCAGATCATATACTTAGTTGTGCTTGAGTTTTGTAGCGTCTGGCACGGTCTGTCCTCCCAGGGGTGGTATTATGCACTTAGGGTGCTTGTGGCCGATATTTGGATATTTTGTAGTAATGAGCATTCTAGCTTGGTAAGTATTCCCTTATAGATTTTATGTGTGGATCGGGTGGCACGCCGCCACGGGTATGTTGTTTGGATCGGGTTGCACGCAGCAACAGTGTGATGTTGAGTACAGTCCCCTGTATCTATCCTTTTGTGTTTTGTTTCTTACTTTTCTGAGGAGGGTCCATATCATCCCTTCGGTTGTTTAATTAGTTGCGTAGGCTGAGGAGTTCTTTCCAGAGTTCATTTTCCCTATATATATATATATATATATATATATATATATATATATATATATATATATATATATATATATATATATATATNTTCAGTCCAGAATGAGGTAATGGTTCTTGTCAAGCGAAGGAACTTAATGATTTGTGACTCGGTAGTTGGTTATGAGGTTCTACATATCTTTTTCGTCGTCGCGGTATTGCAAAAGTTGGAACAAGACTTATATATGTCATGAGACGCATTGTGAGCATCAGATTCGTGAGACATCGGCTATTGTTATCAGAAGATGTTATTATGGTTATGTGAGATATGCAGTGCATAGTGTGGATTCAGCAAAGGTACGCAACCATGTATCGATGTTCGTATGTTCGAAGCAATCCTGGCATAGAATTCCGGATGTTGGAATTGGGCTCTAAGGCTTAATTGCCTGAATAAAAGAGAATATCTTCAGATTCGCTCGAGCTAATATGCTCAACTGAGGTATGGAAGCACGGGTAGGTGCACGAGGTGTTAATCACTGATTTCGGACAACTCCAGAGAAGTTCTTAACACGTTCGAGGACGAACGTATGTTTAAGTGGGAGAGAATATAACGACCCGACCGGTCGTTTTGAGTTCTAGCGCGTCGTTTGGGAGTTTGAGGCCATGAGCAGCTTCACTTCAGGTATTATGACATGCACGCGTGGTCGGAATTGAATTTCGGGAAGTTCAGAATTGATTTGGAAAGGAAATTCTTATTTTGGAAGCTTTAAGTTTGAAGAATTGACTAAGATTGCATTTTTGAGTAAACGACATTGGAATCGGGATTTGAAGGTTACAACAGGTTTGTATGATGATTTTGGACTTGGGCATATGCCCGGGTCGGGTTTTAGATGACCCGGAAACGTTTCGGCACCTATTGTGGAAGTTATCTTTTTGGAAGAATCTCATAAATCCGAGTTAAAGTGTATTTCAATGTTATCGGTGTCCGTTAGGGATTCCGAGTCTGGGAATAGATCCGTATGATGATTCTGGTAATGGGAGCGCGTTTGGAGGTGGATTTGGAGGTCCGTAGGTCATTTTGGATTCGTTTGGCAGAAGTTAGAAATTTGAAGGTTTTTTTGAGAAGTTTGACCGGAAGTGGACTTTTTGATATGGGGGTCGGATTCCGATTTCGAAAATTGGAGTAGGTCTGTAATGTTAAATATGACTTGTGTGCAAAATCTGAGGTCAACCGGATATGAATTGATAGGTTTCGGCATCATATGTAGAAATTTGAAGTTCTAAAGTTCATAAAGCTTGAATTGAGTTGCGATTCGGGATTTCGACGTTGTTTGATGTGATTTGAGGCCTCGAGCAGGTCCGTGTCATATTTTGGAACTGGTTTGTGTGATTGGACGGGTTCTCAAGGGCCTCGGGTGAATTCCGGGCGGCTAACGGATTGAATTTGGAATTTGAAGAAGAATTGATGCAGCTGATATCTGGTGTAACCGCACCTGCGAGGTTTTGGCCGCAGAAGCGGCACGGGAGTCGAAGATGCGGGGTTGGGCAATGAGGGAAGGACCGTAGGTGCGGAGTGATGGCTGCATCTGCGCAAGCGCAGAAGCGATGGAGTTGACCGCAGAAGCGGAAGGAAACCGCAGAAGCGAAAGGCGCCTTGCACCTGCGAAGTCGCAGGTGCGAAAATGTCGCTGGGCAGAAGGGTTTTATAAAAACGGGACTTGGCCCATTTTTCTCCCATTTTCATTTGGTTTGGACTATTTTGGAGAGCTCCAAGGGGAGATTTTCATCAAGCAATTCTAGGTAAGTGGTTTCTTCCCATTTGTGAGTTAAATACATGAATTATACATGGATTGAAACATGGAAATTAGTATAAATTGTGGGTTTGTGGTAGAAGACCTAAAATTGATATTTTGGATTTTGACCACGAATTTGGGCATGAAATTGAGAATAAACCATATATTTGAGTTCTTAATGTTATGGTAATCGTTATCTTTGAAAAAATTTTAAATTCGGGCACGTGGGCCCGAGGGTAATTTTATCGACTTTTCGAGCGGAGTTGGGAATTGTTGTAAATTGAATTGTTATGAGTATTAGAGTAGATTTCATTGGTTTGCTCATTGTTTGACTAGTTTTGGAGCGTTGGGCATCGGTTTGAGGTGTTAGAGTGGCGTTGGAGCCGGTTATGGAACTTCAGAGCGAGGTAAGTCTCCTTTCTAACCTTGTAAGAGGGAATTAACCTCATAGGTGAAATAAATTAATATGTATTATGGGGGCTACGTACGCACGAGGTGACGAGTGTCCGAACGTAGCTACTAGCTATGCCTATGTCCGGGTAGTCTAGGTTTACATCATGCCTTGTTGATATTATCGTCAATTTATGTTTATTGTTTGCCTTGAGAAGAAGCAAGATTTAGGTTGAGCAATAATTGTCTTGAAAGAATTGAATTTTGAAGAATTTAAGATTTAAAAGGTTTCATTTAAACTTCGTAATTTCGAAAAGGATCGAGGAATATTATTAATAGCTTAAGAAATCTATGTGTAACCGCATCGCATGTGTATTTCGCGAGTTGGGTAATTCCCTTAAAAAGCTTCAAGATGAATTTCCCTTATTTTGAAAAGAATCAAGAAAGGGATATGATTTAAATGTAAAAGATATATTTGACCGCGTCGCAGGTATGATTCGCGAGCGAGGTAATTCCTTAAATTTACATTTGACTGCGTCGCATGTATGATTCGCGAGCGGGCTAATAGATGCATCTATGATTCGCGCCGTTCAATCCCCGGCAGTGCACAGTTTACATTTATGTTGGATCGGGGCCGAATGTCCTCGGTGAAATTTACAGTTTACATTTATGTTGGATTGGGCTGAACGTCCTCGGTGGAATTCTTGTGTGATAATAGATTTGGAAACCCTTTTTATATATTGAATAAATTCGTTGTTTGAAAGATCAAATGGTATAAAAGAAGGAAGTGTTTGAGGTTCTTTAATATGATGAAAGAATTGTGCAGATATTTCTTGTTCTGAGTTTTATTGTTATCTCTATTAATCGTGCTTAATTAGATGTCCATATTATCATAATGTTGGACCACTAGTAAGTGTCGGAGTCGACCTCACGTCTCTACTTCTTCGAGATTAGCCTGGATACTTACTGGGTACTCATTATTTCCGTACTCATACTACACTTGCTGTACATTTTGTTGTACAGGCACATGTGTGTTCAGTGGCCTTGTGGGCGCAACAGCGTGGTTGATATGGGGACTTAGGTGAGCTGCATCTTATGAGACGATTCGCAGCCAGCAGAGTCTCCCTCAGAGTACTTGTATTTCCTTTTCTGTCCAAAATTGCATTTCGGACAGTTATTGTATTGTATTTTAAATTCCTAGTAAATGCTCATGCACTTGTGACACCGCGTTCTGGGTATTCATTGATGACATAGTTAAAATATTATTATTTATTATGAAATCTCATCTTTTACTATTAAATTGATGAAAAATCATGGTTTCAAAAATACTAGAACGAGAACTAAATTAAGTATTTATGGTTGGCTTGCCTGACAGTGGTGTCCGGCGCCATCACGACCTTTATTGAATTTTTGGATCGCGAAAAATATATATATATATATATATATATATATATATATATATATATATATATATATATATATATCCTTTTGTCTTCCTCCTTCACTCTACAACGTAGAGACAATAGGTTAAACTCCTTCATGTACTTTCTCATAGAAATTTTTGAAAAACCTTATTTCAGATTCTTAAACTGATGATATATATATATATATATATATATATATATATATATATATATATATATATATATATATATATGTATCCCACACATAAGTATTAATTGTTTTTCACTGGTTATTTAATAGTTTCATTTAGTTTATACTAGTCTTCGGGTACGCGCGTTGCGAGTGTACTCCGTCACAATAAGAATTTATTAAAAAGAAATAGCATAAATAATCAAATGACACATAAGTATTAATTGTTTTTCACTGGTTATTTAATAGTTTCATTTAGTTTATACTAGTCTTCGGGTATGCGTGTTGCGGGTGTACTCGGTCACAATAAGAATTTATTAAAAAGAAATAGCATAAATAATCAAATGATGTTGTGAATTATAAAATGGTTGAAATTAAAAGCTTTGTAAGTTCCTAAAAATAATAAATATTATTATTGTATAAATGTTTGGATCCAATCAAGTGATGTCTTTCCAACTCATTTTAATAAGATCCTTGGACCGCAATCATTTTCACTAAAATCTTGAATCCTTGCTTTAATAATGTAGTTTTCCATCTGTACTATTGAGCAAGAAGCTTCTTGTTTTGGTAAGCTACCACTACATTACATACTCAGGCTTAAAACCAAAATAAAAAGAATTCAATAAAAATTAGACCTTTGAATAATTACTTGGTTAAAACCTTTCTATAGTTTATCATTTCAGATAAAGCATTCCCTATTCAAATCCTTGAATTTATTGAATAAATACGAAGCAGTTAAGAAGAACATCGCTAGTGTGTGTTCCATGACAGTATAAAATTAAGACAATGTCAATATAAAATAGCACAAAACTTCTGTTCTTATTTAATGCAGCGTTACATAATCAAATAAGGACGTTTTTCTATTTACTACTATACAAAAACTTCAGTTATTTAGATGACAACTTTTCAATTGACTAAATATGATCACGCCCAATTATGCCTTATAAAAAGGATTAATCGGTCGTTGCAAATATAATCCGGGTATTTAGCCCAGAGTCGAATCCCACAGGGAATTAACCTACCAATTACTTTTGTCAGACTCACTGAATTCTCCGTAATCAACTTTCCAGATATTTTGAATAACACTTGATGATATTTCTACTAACTATAACTGAATAAAACTAAGTAAACTAAAAGCTAACTATGACTGAGTTGTAAACAAATAAGCGAAGGATCTAAGGTTGTGATTTCCCCTATTGATGGAATCCCTTCCTGTTATGTTTCGTATAGATTTGCCTAATAATCTCTATCGGTCATGAACACTCTTACTACCGTACATCTCTCCCGAGTAATTACGATAATTTACTAGACGCACTCTCCCGAATTACGCTAGCTCGCTTTTATTACAGCTCACTTAGATCGCACCCAAGATTTCGTTATCCCTAATCCCACCTTTAAACCCTCGGTTGTTGATTCCTCGTATACTTTGGGAGTGGTGTTGTTCAACAACTACCTAAATATGCACTCTCTACCGAGTAATACATATTAAATAGGCACAGCTAATTGATGATCCTATCAATTAACTACAACAAGAACGTAGTTGAACAAATAGAGATTAAACCGGACAAACTATATTAACACAACAAGAAGTTCATCCCTTAACAGGTTCCATCAAAACCTTAGACTAAATAATTAGCTACTCATAATTGTGTTCATAATAACAACAGCAAAATTCATCATGAATGATTAAAACAAAAGGAAGAAAGGTAGAACTCGATGCTGAATTATCCTCCTTGCCTCTTGCCTCTTCTTGCCTTGAACAAAACTATAAGAACCTTGATGTCATGTTTTTGGGCGAGCTGGACCTCTTATAGGTTAAGTGAAATTTCCCCCAAACTTCCAAGTTTACCCCTAAAATTTCCGCGTTTCAGAGTGACTAGCGCGGCCGCGCTCGAACAGCGCATGGGCCGCGCAAATGGCGTTCTACACTGTCCCATTTCTTCTGCTCTAGCGTGGCCGCGCTAAGGCCACGCTTGGCCCACGCTAGAGTGGATCAGCTACTTATCTTTTGTTTTCTTTCTTCTTTCACATGTACTCAACTCTGAGGGGCTTTCCTTTCTTTAATTTAGCTCCAAACACTGTCCTAAGTCCTCATAAGCACGACTTGCTCCTGCAAAACATAAAATTCACAGTTAGAGCCATTTTATCGTCATTTAACCTTCCTAGAACAGTGAAGCATAGTCAAGTTAGGGCATAAATAGTCGCCAAACTACATGAATCTAGCCTATTATCAACACCCCACACTTAAATCATTGCTAGTCCCCGAGCAAGCCACCAGACTCTACAAAGGTTCCTTCACTAAGCTTTTCCCTAACGCATCACACCAAGAACATATCACCAAAGTTGCGTCTAGTAATATAACATCTTCGCCTCAAGAGTCGACTCTCACGTGCCGTGCAATATTCATACTTACTCAAATTACTCTATACAGAGATCAAGACTTACCTTTCCTTCGTGAATCACATGCCCTCACATCCCACAAGAGAGTAGTTCCACAAGTAATAACATTAAGAACAATTAGGAACTCAGATAGACAAAATTCACTCACTCTCAGAAAGAACATTCATATGCCACAAAGATGCACCATAGGCTTGCCCGTAGTGTACTACTCTACTAATCGAGCTCATTCAGTCTCAAATCAATTAAGACTTCATTTGGTTGTAATGTAGGCTACGGGACGGGTAGGATATATTCGGATATAGTGACTAACCTCCCTAAGCACTTTTAATACAATCACTTTCGCATTCAAAACCATACTTATGTCAGACCAGACATTCCACCACACTTCTATTTATAATACCCCAAACTCCTTTAGGTGCAATTGTATCGAGTCACTACTTATCAAGGACTACATTTACTTATTTTCTTTTCTCTTTTTTTTAAGTGGCGCTTATGCTTTCATTTTCCAAAACACTGCACCTTTTTCACTCAAAAACCAAACCACCACCCCACACTTTAACTTTTGCATATTTCATAACCATTCAAGTGCTCATGGGAGGTAAAGGGGTTCAAACATATGGGTCGTTCAAACAATTGGGTAAGGTTTGTAATGTGGTTGCCAAAAAAATAGGCTTATAGGCTCAACGGGGTTAACTACGATGTATCGCATTTAGGTGGGTCTACTTTATATATCTTGCTTAACAAAGAAATGCATATATCACTTCTAAGACTGAATAAAGCTACTATTTCGCTTTGTAAACACATAGGGCAAGTTCTAGGCATCAAATGCAGAGCATAGAATACAATACAACTCACACACACATGGCACATGACTCACTCCAGATTGGCTTATCAAAACACTCTCGTTTGCGTACTCAAGTCAGTTACAAACAATACAATTTAAGGCACTCCAACAAGAATTAACAACTAAGACTAAGCGTCATACTCTAGTGTCTACTGTGTTCAGGTGTAACAACGCTAAGAGATTCTCTTCCTATCTCAGCTCATAGCCCATAAGTACCAAAGAAAAACTAGAAAAAAAATAAACAAAAACTAACTACACCCGGTTCAAACAAAACCCTTGGAAAAGAACCATGGCCCAAAGAAAAACCAAGGGGGACTTACTACACTACCTAAAACAGAAAATCTTTTTGGTATTTTCTTTAGACTTACTTCCCTCAAGAAAACTCTCTAGAAGATCCTTCATCACGAAGAGTCCAACATATTTCTGGTTTTTCTTTAAACGTCGACTTAGACCTTCAAGAACCCTGCTGAATGAGATCCGTCGTTGGGACAAGTCGACTCACCTAATTCAACTGCTACTCAAAGCCACAAAACAAAAGAAAACATAAAACAATCATGTTCTTACATATATACACATACACCGAAGTATCCCCCACCCCACACTTAAAAAGAAGACATGTCCTCATGGCATACAAAATAAAGAAATGTGAGGTCAAGGAACTTCCCTGATGGATCAATCTTGATCGGAGACCGTCCCCGGGTCCAGATGACATGCACGACCCAAAGCTCGCAGCCAGCCCATTATTTTCTTCTCAGATTTAGCATTCTGGGTGCTAAAGCATCAACTCGCGCCCCCAAGTCTGCGATAGTGGTACGCATCCCTGCCATCTCCTGCTCTAAGGCTGCTAACCTGGTAACCCGACCAACCCCAGATGGTCCTGCAACTTCTGCAACCTGCTCATGGGCGGGCGACTCGGCTCTTACTTCGTCCTGCTCATCCTCTCCCTCCTCAGATGCATCAGAGTCATCACTATCATCACCACCAGGTGCCACAGGCTCCTTCCCAGTAGTCACCTTATCAGCTCGAAACTTTGCCTCTCTCGGCACTAGTCCATCCACACTCAAATTTTCCGGCACCCGGGCTGCCCGGCAAAGCCTAGTGACTAGGGAAGGGAAGAAGAAACCATACCTCTTCACCGAACAACGTGCAAACATCTTCTCGTGAATAAGCTTGGGCACGTCAAAGTTATGACCATTTATAAAGGACCAAATTAATACAGCTCGAGGGGCATTCACTTCCGTGGTGTTGGAGGACGGGAGCAGGCGGTTGTTGATGACATACAGCCAGCACTTCCCTTCAAAGGTGAGTGCCGCTGAATGGAACTTACGCCCATATTTCATCCACACAATCTCCTTGCTTGGAACACAAATTGTTTCAAAGAATCGCTCCCACTAAGTGTATTTTCTGCCATAGGCTTCATAAAAATCCTCCATTTCTGCCACAGGTGCGGGCAACCGGTATATTCTCCGAATAACCTCAACAGAGGCATCCACAGCCTTCTTGCGCACTGTTACTACACCATTCACATGTTCTTTAACGTTAGCATAGAATTCGCGCACAACCATCACATTCCCATCATCTGGTTCTTCAAAGAAGATTTGTAGCCCACGCCTGAACAGCTCATTATACAAGTTGGGACAGCCAAGTTGTAGCGACCCTATATCCATGCCCCTCTCCGGTATTGGTTTCTTATACGCCTTATCTGCAAAACGGTCTTGAGCCGCGGCGGAGACGAACCTGTTACTATCAAAAGGACGAGCAGGAGCTGAAGCGCGCTTCCTGGAAGATCCAGCTTGGCCGCTGGATGAAGCACCTGTGGTTCGGTGTTTCCTTGATGGTGCCATAATACCTGCAAGAAGATGGCATTAGCACAGCACACAAGATGTGACTCAACTGCGGTTACTCAGACTTCACCCGCACAATTGGTCACAATCACCATTGACACTCATTGTGGCATTTTAACAAACACGTTGTGGGCATCATTCTAACACTCCTCTTCTAATCATGTTGTAACCCAATAACCACCACAATTTGCCCAAATTCACCCAACTAAGGTAAGGGATACAACTCAATTACTCCACAAATACCACCACCAACAAGCACTACATATATACTACAAATTACTTCTAAGAAACAAGAAGAAAAAAGACTACATAATTAAGAATTCAAAAGAAAACCTAACAAAAATTAGCAAAAGAAAACCTTACCTGAAGTGGGAGGAAAGTGTGAGAAGTTAACAAGAGTTGTAGAGCTGGGATTGGCTTGAACCTTGGGGGAATTAGGGCTGGGATTATTTGGGAATGGAGAAAAGGGCATGTGTGAGTGGAGAGGGAGGGGAACAGTATTTTGTTGTTTAGTTGTGGGGGGGGGGGGGGGGGTGGGG
>NW_017673274.1:49762-63300 GCF_001879085.1 Nicotiana attenuata
CAAGTTTCGGCAATCAGGCGCCCACCTCACGGCATCAATAAGAGAACAATTGGCGAATTCACTTGGTCCTCATGTTATCTCTCATCGTTCAACCTCATCTTGAGCTCCCTAGTTTCACAATAACCTGTGGAACTCTGCAATCCAGAATCACAAAATCTGCAGGGAACACAAATTTCCCTACCTGTATCAACACGTCATCCAAAATACCCGAGGGTCTTTTCACAGTTCTGTCAGCCAGCTGCAACAACATAGATGTGGGTAGCTCTTCCAATCCCCAACATCTTATAAATTATTTATGCTAACCCCCAAATCACATAGTGCCTTGGCAAAGGCAAAGTTACCAATGGCGCAGGGAATTGTGAAACTCCCTGGATCAGACAAATTTTCAGCAACTGGTCTAGTCACCACAGCACTGCAGGTCTGAGTTAGAGTCACTGTGGCCAAGTCTTGGAAGTCGAATTTTCGGGACATCAAGTCTTTCATCATTTTTGCATAATCTCATTCAAAGCATCAATCAATGGAATATTTACCTGAATTTGTTTCAACATCTCCAGGAATTTCTTGTATTGTTCCTCTTTTTTGTATTTGGCCAGTCTCTGTGGGAATGCTGTTGGAGGTCTCTTCTTCCCAGTGATTTGGGTTTTCTCTTTATCAGATACTACCTCAAGTACCGGTTCCTGGGCTGTCTTAGCTTCTTTCTCAGCCTCAATCTGTGTGTTGGTTTCTTCCTGGGCAGGTTGTACTGTCACCTCTGTCAGTTTTGTTGAATCATCTAGCTCAATGGGCACTGGTACAAGTGTCTCAGACTGTCTGCTTTCTCGAACCCTCTCTTGCTCCAAGTATAGGTCTCTACCATTATGTGGACTCACTGCTATCAGCTGCTTCGGGCCTTGATCTTTGGGATTTACCTGAGTGTCTGCAGGTAATGTCCCATGAGGACGATTATTTAAAAGACATCGAGATCTGTCCCATTTGCACTTCAATATTCTTTATGGCTAACTCATGTGCATCTACTCTTTCACTTATTTTCGCATTTGACCCAATAACCTACTGCATCATTGCCTCAAGTCTAGCAAACCCATCTTCCTGTCTCCCACCATGTTGCTGCTGAGGAGGAAGATAACCCTGCTGCTGATTTTGGTTGTTGTACCCCTGTGGCCTTTGGTAGGGCACCACATTATTGTGAGGTTGCATGGCTCCCATATTTCCATTGTTGTGTTCTGGCTGGACTGACCTGTATGGTTGATACTGTTGGCCCCAATTCTGACCACCCTGTCTCTGACCCCCATAATTAGACTCATAATTCATGTCCTCAGGATAATGATGATGATCACTTTCTGCATTCCACTGGCTACTAATTGGCTGACTAATGTAAGATGTGCATAAGCCCCCATTGGTTGTATCTACAATGTGCACCTGCTGCTTCTGCCCTGACTCTTCCACCTTTTTGGTGAGTATGCTCATTTGTGTTATTAAGGTGGCCATATTTTCAGCAAGAGTGTTGGCTGGATCTAAGGGCACTAAGTGAACTACTGGAGTGATAGGTTCATTCCTGGTTTTCAACCCCAAATTCTGTGCCATTTTGTCAAGCAGGATCTGGCTTTCTCTCCATGATTTGCTCAAGAATGCTCCACCAGCTGAAGCATCGACATCAGCCTTCATGCTATCTGTCAGACCCATGTAAAACTGCTGCCCCAACATCTGCTCTGGATTACCGTGGTGCGGACATATAACTAACATCCCTTTGAATCATTCCCATGTTTCTTGCAATGTTTCCATTGGTTTCTGTCTGAAGCTCAAATTTCATCAATTTGCTGATCAGTCTTGTTGGGTGGATGAAACTTATTCACAAATTGCTTGACTAACTCCTCCCAAGTCGTGATGGAATTAATAGGGAGTGAATTTAGCCAAGTCTGGGCAGCCCCTGTCACTGAGAATGGAAACAACAACATCTTTATTGCTTCCTGAGTTACGTTGGGCTGCCTTTGAGTTTTGCAGATTGGCAGGAAATTCTTCAAGTGCTGTTGAGGATCTTCAATGTATGACCCCGAAAATAGTCCTTTGTTTTGCAACAAGTGCAGCATGTTGTTTGTGATTTGAAAAGATTCAGCCTGTATCTGCGGGACTAATATCGTTGTGGCCAAATTCTCTGCTGTGGGTTGCGCCCAGTCATATAGAGGAGCTTCTGGCACAAGAGGCGCCACTACTTGCGCAGCTGGGTCTACCACGTTACCCCCATTGTTGTTTCTGTTGTTTACCAGCTTTGCCATGTCTGGTTCAGGTTGTTCAGTTGATTGTTGTTGTTTGTTTTTCCGGTTGGCCGGATTCAAGGCCTTGAAAATTTTCTCGGGATCTGATAATGCTTCAAACACTTCACCAGTTCTCGATAAGTTTCTAGGCATGCACCTGTACAACCAAGTTAACAAACGTTAAAATTTCAATGTAAGGATTGAAAATAAAGAAAATTGACTACACTAAGAATTTTGGTTTTTCTTTCAACTGTAATTGATAACACCATTAATTCCCCGGCAACGATGCCAAAATTTGATCTCGCCCAACTATGCCTTATAAAAAAGGACAAGCGGTCGTTGCAAATATAATTCGGGTATTAGCCTAGAGTCGAATCCCACAAGGAATTAACCTACCAATTACTTTTGTCAGACTCACTGAATTCTCCGTAATCAACTTCCCAGAGATTTTGAATAACACTTGGTGCTTTTTCTACTAACTATAACTGAATGAAATCAAGTAAACTAAAAGCTAACTACGACTGAGTTGTAAACAAATAAGAGAAGGATCTAAGGTTGTGATTTCCCCTATTGATGGAATCCCTTCCTGTTATGTTTCGTATAGATTTGCCTAATCATCTCTATCGATCATGAGCACTCATACTACCGTAAATCTCTCTCGAGTAATTACAACAATTTACTAAACACACTCTCCCGAGTTACGCTAGCTGGCTTATATTACAGCTCACTTAGATCGTACCCAAGGTTTCATTATTCCTAATCCCACTTTTAAACCCTCGGTTATTGATTCCTCATATACTTTGGGAGTGGTGTTGTTCAACAAATACCTAAATATGCACTCTCTCCCCGAGTAATACATATTAAATAGGCACAGCTAATTGAGGATCCAATCAATTAACTACAACAAGAACATAGTTGAACAAATAGAGATTAAACTGGGAAAACTATATTAATACAACATGAAGTTCATCCCTCAACAGCTTCCATCAAACCTTAGACTAAATAATTAGCTACTCATAATTGTGTTCATAATAACAACAGCAAAATTCATCATGAATGATAAAAACAAAAGGGAGAAAGGTAGAACTCGATGTCGAGTTATCCTCCTTGTCTCTTGCCTCTCTTTTCCTTGAACAAAACTATGAAAACCTTAATATCCTCTTTTTGGGCGAGCTGGACCTCTTATAGGTTAAGTGGAATTGCCCCCAAACTTCCAAGTTTACCCCCGATATTTCTGCATTTCGGATTGATTAGCGCGGCCGCGCTCGTGACCGCGCTTGGGCCGCGCATATGGCGTTCTACACTGTCCCGTTCTTCTGCTCTAGCGCGGCCGCGCTAAGGCCGCGCTTGGCCCGCGCTAGAGTGGTTCAGCTTTTAGTCTCCTCTTTTCTTTCTTCTTTCACACGTACTCAACTCCAAGGGGCCTTCTTTGCTTTAATTTAGCTCCAAACACCGTCCTAAGTCCTCATAAGCACTATGAGCACGTGATTTTTTCCCAATGCGAAATACTCCTACAAATTAAAGCAATAGATTTTTTCCAATTGTTTGTAATTTTATAGAATTTTTGTACAAATTTGTGTTAATTGTTCGCATTTCTGTGCATATTTACTTTTATTAAAATCATGAAAAATACAAAAAAATGCCATGCATTGCATTTAGATTTTGTTTCCATGTTTTTAGGATTAATTAGTTAATTAATTATTCAACTAAAATGAAAATCACAAAAATGGTTCAGTTTTTGCATTTTTAGTTTTAATGTTATATTAGTAGTTTTTCTTTAATAATTTAGGGTCAGTTAATTATTATAAATTTTATAGTTGGATAATTAGTTTAATTTTACAACTTAGATTAACGTAGGGTTTAGTTTAGGATTTTTATTAATTAAAGAAAAGAAAAGAAAAACAAAAGAAAAAGGATTAATAATTTTTTTTTAAAAAAAGAGGACTTGTTTTAGACTTGAAATTGGGCCAGTCCACACCCAAATTTTCCCCAATCCAGCCCAAATCTGCCCCATACCCGCAAGCCCAAATAATCAGCCACCTGGTCCAGGTCCGCCATTAAATCAAACGACCTCGTTTAACTTCTTTTCATCAGAACCGTTGATCTTGTGTGATCCAACGGCTGTGAACTTGGCATTTGTTTTGTATTTAACTGTCTGAAACCGGTCCCCCTATTTCGAACCCCCATCCCATCTTCATCACCTAAAGAGGCCAAACCCTAGCCGCCCCAAATCCCCTCGCCGGCTTCGCCTCGTTCCGCCGCTGGAAATCGCCCCACGGCGGCAGCGACACTCCAAAACCCCCAAATTAACACCACATATTCTCCTTCCCCTCCCTTTTCCAAATCCACAAACCTTTTCTCCAAAATCCCCACTCAAATCCTCAAATCTTAGATCTAAAAATCAGGTTCTAAATTTTCGATCGAAAATCTGAAAACCCTAAAAGGTCTCTATTGAGTGATTCCGGAAGACTAAATGGTTCAAACCTACATGAGTCACTTGCTCTTAACAGGAGCCATTGATTCATGTGTGTTTGATTTATTTTCAAACATGCCATAAACTCTGGCCAGGTCCTCCGAATCCAGTTTGTTTCTTACATTAGCATAGGTAATTTCTTGCCTTGTTTCTATTTTCTTTTCTTTGTCATTTTGTTTTCTTTGACTGGTCTTCATATGATTGTTCGGTTTGTAGCTGCATGAATTAGGTTCTTATTTTTGTTCGGAATTATTTGTTTATTCCTGCATTTAATGGTTTAGACTAATCAGTAGTTTTTAGGGTTAATTTGTGCATTTTTTATTAGTTGGTCAGTTTTTTTCGGCTAGGGTTTGTTTAAAATTGGTTTAGCTTGTGTCCAGTTAATTTAATTTAAAATCAGCATGTTAAGTTTCCTGTTGTTGTTTGATTCCCTGATATAATGATGTTAGTTTGGTTCAATAGGTTAATTCTTAGAAAATTGCTCATTACTGATTAATTTTAGATTCATGTTAGTATTAGATTCAAATGTTTCTATTTTGTCTCGTTTCTGATTTCAGGTTCAATGCTAAGAATTTAGGTTTAGTTAAAAGCTTAATTGAATTAGGATTTGTTCCATTTGATCTTCCTTGCATTTAATTCAGATTTTTGTGTTGTTTGCTTTAGTTTGTAATTGTTGAAAACTTCTAGGGGGTTAATTGAATATATGAAAACTTAGGAGGGTAATTTGGAAAATGAAAATCAAATTTTTAGAAGGGAAGCTTCTAGAATCTGGGGCATCTGGCCCAATTCAGTTAAAAAAGATACCATGTGAGAGAATAATTCCCATTCTGTTTTCAGCAGCACATGGAACTCTTAAGGGCTATATATAGACCCTTTCTTTCACACAAAAATCAGAGATTCATACCATAAGAAAATACACAAAAAGTTTCCTGCATTAGATGCTAAAAAAGCCACGACTATCATGACCGAAGTGCATGCCGGAGTTTGCGGACCACACATGAGTGGGTATGTTTTGGCGAAGAAGATTCTTCGAGCAGGGTATTATTGGCTCACCATGGAACGAGATTGCATCAGCTTTGTGTGCAAGTGTCATCAATGCCAGTTACACGGTGATTTGATCCATTCTCCGCCGTCTGAATTGCATATAATGTCCGCACCTTGGCCCTTTGTTGCTTGGGATGGATGTCATTGGACCAATTGAGTCGGCAGCGTCGAACGGGCATAGGTTTATTCTGGTGGACATTGACTATTTCACAAAGTGGGTCGAAGCTGTAACTTTCAAGTCGGTGACCAAGAAAGCAGTGGTGAATTTTGTTCATTCAAATCTCATCTGCCGCTTCGGAATCCCCAAGGTAATCATTACAGATAATGTTGTGAATCTCAATAGCCATTTGATGAAAGAGGTATGCCAACAGTTCAAGATTATGCACCGGAATTCCACTCCATATCGCCCCAAGGCAAATGGAGCTGTTGAGGCGGCCAACAACAACATAAAGAAGATACTTCGAAAGATGGTGCAAGGTTCTAGGCAGTGGCATGAGAAGTTGCCTTTTGCTTTGCGGGGTTATTGCACTACCGTTCACACTTCAGTAGGTGTAACTCCTTATTCTTTGGTATATGGGACTGAAGCAGTTATACCCGCGGAAGTTGAAATCCCATCCCTTCGGATTGTTGCTGAAGCTGAAATTGATGACGATGAGTGGGTCAAAACCTGTTTGGAGCAATTAATTCTGATTGACGAGAAAAGTCTGGCAGCAGTGTGTCATGGTCAATTGTATCAGAAGAGAATGGCAAGAGCATACAACAAGAAGGTGCGTCCCCGGAAATATGAAGTGGGTCAGCAAGTATTGAAATGCATCCTTCCGCATTAGGCTGAAGCTAAAGGCAAGTTTGCCCCGAATTGTCGTTCATTGTAATGAGAGTGTTGCCCAATGGTGCTTTGTACTTAATAGATTATAGAAGGCAAATGTGTAGATATGACTATCAATTCCGATGCAGTCAAAAGATATTATGTACGATTTCTTCGGTTTGTTTAGTTGTGTTGTTTGTATTTGGCATGCTTTGAAGATTGGAATGACGAAGGCATTTTGTTTTGCTTTCTAAATAGTTTATCCTTTGTTACCCCTTTTTGAGCCTTATTTGTTTTCTTTCATACCCCTCTTTTGGAATCAGTAGCAAAGTTCAGAAACACAGATACAGAAGATAAATAAAGAAGAGAAAAGAGGAAAAAGAGAAGAGGAAAAGAGAAAAAGAAATTGAAAAAAAGTAAGTAAAGCAAAAGAAAGAGAAGAAAAAAAGAAAAGAAAAGAAAAGAAAAGAAAAGAAAAAGAGAAGAAGTACAAAAACAAAGCAATTCCTATGTCATGAACTACGTTCGACCTGATTCCTTTTAAGGATACGTAAGCAGCCTCACGGTTCGGTCCCATCAAAATAAAATTCAAAGGTCCACAGACAGTGAAACTGAGGCAGAAGTTGCGGTTTTGTAAAAGATCCGATTCCAAAAGTTGTAATTTTGAACCCATTCAAGTTGTTTTGAGCCTTTTTGATATCCTTCCTTTCTAACCCTATCCAAAAGCCTACATTTCGGTCCAAAGAAAGACCTTCCGATCAATCTTTGAGGGATGCCAAGTCAAGCAAGTTAGAGGTATGATTCACATCAGGGGCAGCACTCTGTTCTACATAAGGAAAAATGAATAAATGAGAGAGTCTTATTGGTGAAAACCCTCACGGGCACCGTAAGGTGACGGAAAGCTGAGAGAAATTAAAATGAGAGAGTCTTATTGGTGAAAACCCTCACGGGCACCGTAAGGCGATGGAAAGCTGAGAGAACTTAAAATGAGAGAGTCTTATTGGTGAAAACCCTCGAGGGCACCGTAAGGCGACGGTGAGATTGAGAGATGAACAAATGAGAGAGGTTTGTTGGTGAAAACCCTTCAGGGCGCCGCAAGCCGAACAAGGTTGGTGACTTTGCAGAGAGATTGTATTATGAAAACCTCGGGGCATAAGTATGAAAACTGAGAGGTGATTGGTTGAACGGGCTAGGCTGATTAATCCGAAATGCATGTCATGATCATTGGTGCCAGCTGCCTCACTCAGATAAGTCTCTTCTCCTTTTCTTCCTCAAATAGTCATCCTGTTTCGAATTTTCTTCTTTATTCCTAACTCTCGAAATCATTGAATTTCATTTTCTTTTGGGTCTACTTCTCTAAGGCTTTTCCAATGTTAGCCTTATTAAGCAAGTAAGAAAGGATTTCAAAGCTTATTACCAACTTCTAAATTGCACAAATCAAAGTGCGTCCAAAGCATACCAGAAATAACATGATGCAAAATGGAAAACAAGGTGTTAGCGGAGGTTCTAGTGGTCGAGTGGTTTTGTGAATTTTGGGGAGAAATACAGAGGTTCAAATTGGAAGGACTGAAATGTAAAACAACATGTTGAGTATGAGGCACTCAGGTCATTCAGGGTCCTGTGATTAAGGTGCAATCAGAAGGTCAAACAATTCTTTGCCAGTCGGAGGCAGCTAATCAGAACAAAGCATGGCAGTGGAAAGGCCACCTTCAGCAAGAATGCCGCAAACTAAACACCACATTTTCAAACTGATAAGATTTTCTTTGATTGAAACAGGACCAGGAAATTTCGTTTGTTCCGGAGGAACCTTCCGTGAGGAAAGCATGTGCCAGACAGGTTCGGCCGTAAGTTTTCAGGACACTCCTGGATAATGGGATTTATTAAGTTTCTGAGACCTTCATAAATGACAAGATCTGACGTAAGTTCTACCTTTAGGAAATATAATTTAACTTTAAAGTTTTCACTTTTGAGATAAGATTTAATTTGAAATTTTTAGGATAATGGGATTTAGCTTTTAAATTCTTAAAGCTCTTTGATAACAAGATTCGGTTAACACTCACAGATGTCCCCAGTATCAAACTTGGGCAGAAAAGTTTCTTTTGCTTTGTCTGTTTTGTTGTAATATCAGGCGCCCAGCAGGAGAACAAGGGAAGACAGTTCAAGTTTCGGCAATCAGGCGCCCACCTGGAGAATAAGGGAAGACAGTTCAAGTTTCGGCAATCAGGCGCCCACCTGGAGAACAAGGGAATACAGTTCAAGTTTCGGCAATCAGGCGCCCACCTGGAGAACAAGGGAAGATAGTTCAAGTTTCGGCAATCAGGCGCCCACCTGGAGAACAAGGGAAGACAGTTCAAGTTTCGGCAATCAGGCGCCCACCTGGAGAACAAGGGAAGACAGTTCAAGTTTTTCGCCAATCAGGCGCCCACCTGGAGAACAAGGGAAGACAGTTCAAGTTTCGGCAATCAGGCGCCCACCTGGAGAACAAGGGAAGACAGTTCAAGTTTCGGCAATCAGGCGCCCACCTGGAGAACAAGGGAATATAGTTCGAGTTTTGACATATCAAGCGCCCACCTGGATAACAAGGGAATACAGTTCATGTTTTGGCAATCAGGCGCCCACCTGGAGAACAAGGGAATACAGTTCAAGTTTTGGCAATCAGGCGCCCACTTGGAGAACAAGGGAATACAATCCAAGTTTCGGCTATCAGGAGCCCACCTGGAGAATAAGGGAATACAGTTCAAGTTTTGGCAATCAGGCGCCCACCCGGAGAACAAGGGAATACAGTTCCAGTTTTGGCAATCAGGTGCCCACCTGGAGAACAAGGGAATACAGTTCAAGTTTGTGTAATCAGCTGCCCACCTGGAGAATAAGGGATACAGTTCATGTTTCGGCAATCAGGCGCCCACCTGGAGAACAAGGGAAGACAGTTCAAGTTTTGACAATCAGGCGCCCACTTGGAGAACAAGGGAAGACAGTTCAAGTTTAGGAATTCAGGTGCCTACCTGGAGAACAAGGGAAAAATGTTCAAGTTTCGGCAATCAGGCGCCCACCTGGAGAACATGGGAAGACAGTTCCAGTTTCGGCAATCAGGTGCCTACCTGGAGAACAAGGGAAGACAGTTCAACTTTCGGCTATCAGGCGCCTATCTGGAGAACAAGGGAATACAGTTCAAGTTTCGGCAATCAGGCGCCCACCTGGAGAACAAGGGAAGACAGTTCAAGTTTCGGCAATCAGGCGCCCACCTGGAGAACAAGGGAATACAGTTCAAGTTTTGGCAATCAGGCGCCCACTTGGAGAACAAGGGAATACAGTTCAAGTTTTGGTAATCAGGCGCCCACTTGGAGAACAAGGGAATACAGTTCAAGTNATGTAATCCGTTAACACTTTTGTACTACAAGGGATGAATACACTAAAATATACTCTAACATGCTATATATGTAGTTAAAGTAGTACAACGAAGCGTGTTTATATATATATATATATATATATATATATATATATATATATATATTCGAGCCGGTGGCTTGTTGGCACGCGGTGGCATCATATGTGACTTTTGGTAGTGTTTGAGGTGGCTTATTGCCAGAGCAGCTTGTACTGGGTGAGACGAGATTATTGGTCCTGGGATCAGTGCGATAGGTTTTATATAAGGCACATTAAAGAATAACTATCGATATTCAGTCCAGAATGAGGTAATGGTTCTTGTCAAGCGAAGGAACTTAATGATTTGTGACTCGGTAGTTGGTTATGAGGTTCTACATATCTTTTTCGTCGTCGCGGTATTGCAAAAGTTGGAACAAGACTTATATATGTCATGAGACGCATTGTGAGCATCAGATTCGTGAGACATCGGCTATTGTTATCAGAAGATGTTATTATGGTTATGTGAGATATGCAGTGCATAGTGTGGATTCAGCAAAGGTACGCAACCATGTATCGATGTTCGTATGTTCGAAGCAATCCTGGCATAGAATTCCGGATGTTGGAATTGGGCTCTAAGGCTTAATTGCCTGAATAAAAGAGAATATCTTCAGATTCGCTCGAGCTAATATGCTCAACTGAGGTATGGAAGCACGGGTAGGTGCACGAGGTGTTAATCACTGATTTCGGACAACTCCAGAGAAGTTCTTAACACGTTCGAGGACGAACGTATGTTTAAGTGGGAGAGAATATAACGACCCGACCGGTCGTTTTGAGTTCTAGCGCGTCGTTTGGGAGTTTGAGGCCATGAGCAGCTTCACTTCAGGTATTATGACATGCACGCGTGGTCGGAATTGAATTTCGGGAAGTTCAGAATTGATTTGGAAAGGAAATTCTATTTTGGAAGCTTTAAGTTTGAAGAATTGACTAAGATTGCATTTTTGAGTAAACGACATTGGAATCGGGATTTGAAGGTTACAACAGGTTTGTATGATGATTTTGGACTTGGGCATATGCCCGGGTCGGGTTTTAGATGACCCGGAAACGTTTCGGCACCTATTGTGGAAGTTATCTTTTTGGAAGAATCTCATAAATCCGAGTTAAAGTGTATTTCAATGTTATCGGTGTCCGTTAGGGATTCCGAGTCTGGGAATAGATCCGTATGATGATTCTGGTAATGGGAGCGCGTTTGGAGGTGGATTTGGAGGTCCGTAGGTCATTTTGGATTCGTTTGGCAGAAGTTAGAAATTTGAAGGTTTTTTTGAGAAGTTTGACCGGAAGTGGACTTTTTGATATGGGGGTCGGATTCCGATTTCGAAAATTGGAGTAGGTCTGTAATGTTAAATATGACTTGTGTGCAAAATCTGAGGTCAACCGGATATGAATTGATAGGTTTCGGCATCATATGTAGAAATTTGAAGTTCTAAAGTTCATAAAGCTTGAATTGAGTTGCGATTCGGGATTTCGACGTTGTTTGATGTGATTTGAGGCCTCGAGCAGGTCCGTGTCATATTTTGGAACTGGTTTGTGTGATTGGACGGGTTCTCAAGGGCCTCGGGTGAATTCCGGGCGGCTAACGGATTGAATTTGGAATTTGAAGAAGAATTGATGCAGCTGATATCTGGTGTAACCGCACCTGCGAGGTTTTGGCCGCAGAAGCGGCACGGGAGTCGAAGATGCGGGGTTGGGCAATGAGGGAAGGACCGTAGGTGCGGAGTGATGGCTGCATCTGCGCAAGCGCAGAAGCGATGGAGTTGACCGCAGAAGCGGAAGGAAACCGCAGAAGCGAAAGGCGCCTTGCACCTGCGAAGTCGCAGGTGCGAAAATGTCGCTGGGCAGAAGGGTTTTATAAAAACGGGACTTGGCCCATTTTTCTCCCATTTTCATTTGGTTTGGACTATTTTGGAGAGCTCCAAGGGGAGATTTTCATCAAGCAATTCTAGGTAAGTGGTTTCTTCCCATTTGTGAGTTAAATACATGAATTATACATGGATTGAAACATGGAAATTAGTATAAATTGTGGGTTTGTGGTAGAAGACCTAAAATTGATATTTTGGATTTTGACCACGAATTTGGGCATGAAATTGAGAATAAACCATATATTTGAGTTCTTAATGTTATGGTAATCGTTATCTTTGAAAAAATTTTAAATTCGGGCACGTGGGCCCGAGGGTAATTTTATCGACTTTTCGAGCGGAGTTGGGAATTGTTGTAAATTGAATTGTTATGAGTATTAGAGTAGATTTCATTGGTTTGCTCATTGTTTGACTAGTTTTGGAGCGTTGGGCATCGGTTTGAGGTGTTAGAGTGGCGTTGGAGCCGGTTATGGAACTTCAGAGCGAGGTAAGTCTCCTTTCTAACCTTGTAAGAGGGAATTAACCCCATAGGTGAAATAGATTAATATGTGCTTTTAATTGTGGGGGCTACGTACACATGAGGTGACGAGAGTCCGTATGTAGCTACTAGCTATGCCTATGTCCGGGTAGTCTACGTTTACATCATGCCTTGTTGATATTATCGTCGATTTATGCTTATTGTTTGCCTTGAGAAGAACCAAGATTGAGGTTGAGCAATAGTTGTCTTGAAAGAATTGAATTTTGAAGAATTTAAGATTTAAAATATTTCATTTAAACTTCGTAATTTCGAAAAGGATTGAGGAATATTATTAATAGCTTAAGAAATCTATGTGTAACCGCGTCGCATGTATGTTTCGCGAGCGGGGTAATTCCCTTAAAAAGCTTCAAGATGAATTTCCGTTGTTTTGAAAAGAATCAAGAAAGGGATATGATTTAAATGTTAAAGTTATATTTGACCCCGTCGCAGGTATGATTCGCGAGCAGGGTAATTTCTTGATTTTACATTTGACCGCATCGCATGTATGATTCA
This sequence comes from Nicotiana attenuata, assembly GCF_001879085.1. Lineage (NCBI taxonomy): Eukaryota > Viridiplantae > Streptophyta > Magnoliopsida > Solanales > Solanaceae > Nicotiana > Nicotiana attenuata. The sequence continues at coordinate 62,640 of NW_017673274.1, forward strand.
CGAGCGGGGTAATAGATTGTTAGTTTGTATGAGTCCACCAAACAGTAGAGTACCTGGACCACTACGAGATTCTGCTGAGAATGCTAATAACTGTAAGTAAATGAGACACGGGATTTTTACGTGGAAAAATCCCACACAAGGGGACCAAAAACCACGACCTACACCAGTAGGCTTTCAACTTCACTAACTTGTAAAAACCTATTACAAGCCACTTTGCAATGACGCCATCACAAAGAATTTAACTCAACTAACTTGTGGTACTCTTACCACAAGCCACTTTGTGACTCCCTAGTTACAAAGACTTTTACTAACTTGTGATGCTCTCACCACAAGCCACTTTTTCACTCTACAGTTACAAAGGCTTTTGCTTATGACTAAACCTAGTCACAACATAAACTCAAAAGAGGTTACGGATTTTACAAGAGGATTTCCTAATCAACGCTTCTAGCTAAGCAATTTAGGAGATACAATAAGTACAATCACAAAGTTACAACTCAACTAAGGACAACAACATGCTAACTTTAGGAACTGGTCCGTAGTTGCGTTCAACTTTGTTCTTCAAGCTCGTGAGGATTGATTTCTCGATTTTTCAAAAATCTTGAATGAGAAACCGAAACATTCAAGTGATGTTTCAATATAAACTCATGTGGTACACCCTGAT
>NW_017673274.1:65057-122712 GCF_001879085.1 Nicotiana attenuata
GGCCGCGCTCGAACAGCGCATGGGCCGCGCAAATGGCGTTCTACACTGTCCCATTTCTTCTGCTCTAGCGTGGCCGCGCTAAGGCCACGCTTGGCCCACGCTAGAGTGGATCAGCTACTTATCTTTTGTTTTCTTTCTTCTTTCACATGTACTCAACTCTGAGGGGCTTTCCTTTCTTTAATTTAGCTCCAAACACTGTCCTAAGTCCTCATAAGCACGACTTGCTCCTGCAAAACATAAAATTCACAGTTAGAGCCATTTTATCGTCATTTAACCTTCCTAGAACAGTGAAGCATAGTCAAGTTAGGGCATAAATAGTCGCCAAACTACATGAATCTAGCCTATTATCAACACCCCACACTTAAATCATTGCTAGTCCCCGAGCAAGCCACCAGACTCTACAAAGGTTCCTTCACTAAGCTTTTCCCTAACGCATCACACCAAGAACATATCACCAAAGTTGCGTCTAGTAATATAACATCTTCGCCTCAAGAGTCGACTCTCACGTGCCGTGCAATATTCATACTTACTCAAATTACTCTATACAGAGATCAAGACTTACCTTTCCTTCGTGAATCACATGCCCTCACATCCCACAAGAGAGTAGTTCCACAAGTAATAACATTAAGAACAATTAGGAACTCAGATAGACAAAATTCACTCACTCTCAGAAAGAACATTCATATGCCACAAAGATGCACCATAGGCTTGCCCGTAGTGTACTACTCTACTAATCGAGCTCATTCAGTCTCAAATCAATTAAGACTTCATTTGGTTGTAATGTAGGCTACGGGACGGGTAGGATATATTCGGATATAGTGACTAACCTCCCTAAGCACTTTTAATACAATCACTTTCGCATTCAAAACCATACTTATGTCAGACCAGACATTCCACCACACTTCTATTTATAATACCCCAAACTCCTTTAGGTGCAATTGTATCGAGTCACTACTTATCAAGGACTACATTTACTTATTTTCTTTTCTCTTTTTTTTAAGTGGCGCTTATGCTTTCATTTTCCAAAACACTGCACCTTTTTCACTCAAAAACCAAACCACCACCCCACACTTTAACTTTTGCACTATTTCATAACCATTCAAGTGCTCATGGGAGTAAAGGGGTTTCAAACATATGGGTCGTTCAACAATTGGGTAAGGTTTGTAATGTGGCTTGCCAAAAAAATAGGCTTATAGGCTTCAACGGGGTTAACTACGATGGTATCGGCATTTAAGGTGGGTCTACTTTATATATCTTGCTGTAACAAAGAAATGCATATATCACTTCTAAGGACTGAATAAAGTACTAATTTCGCTTTGTAAACACATAGGGCAAGTTCTAGGCATCAAAATGCAGAGCATAGAATACAATACAACTCACACACACATCGACATGACTCACTCCAGATTTGGCTTATCAAAACACTCTCGTTTGGCGTACTCAAGTCAGTTAAAACAATACAATTTAAGGCACAGTCCAACAAGAATTAACAACTAAGACTAAGCGTCATACTCTAGTGTCTACTGTGTTCAGGTGTAACAACGCTAAGAAGATTCTCTTCCTATCTCAGCTCATAGCCCATAAGTACCAAAGAAAAACTAGAAAAAAAATAAACAAAAAACTAACTAACACGGTTCAAAACAAAACCCTTGGAAAAGAACCATGGCCCAAAGAAAACCAAGGGGGACTTACTATAACTCTAACAAGAAAATCTTTTTGGTATTTTTCTAGACTTACTTCCCTCAAGAAAAACTCTCTAGAAGATCCCTTCCATCAACGAAGGAGTCCAACATATTTCTGGTTTTTCTTTAAACATCGACTTAGACCCTCAAGAACCCCGCCGAATGAGATCCGTCGCCGGGACAAGTCGACTCACCTAATTCGACTGCTACTCAAAGCCACAAAACAAAAGAAAACATAAAACAATCATGTTCTTACATATATACACATACACCGAAGTATCCCCCACCCCACACTTAAAAAGAAGACATGTCCTCATGGCATACAAAATAAAGAAATGTGAGGTCAAGGAACTTCCCTGATGGATCAATCTTGATCGGAGACCGTCCCCGGGTCCAGATGACATGCACGACCCAAAGCTCGCAGCCAGCCCATTATTTTCTTCTCAGATTTAGCATTCTGGGTGCTAAAGCATCAACTCGCGCCCCCAAGTCTGCGATAGTGGTACGCATCCCTGCCATCTCCTGCTCTAAGGCTGCTAACCTGGTAACCCGACCAACCCCAGATGGTCCTGCAACTTCTGCAACCTGCTCATGGGCGGGCGACTCGGCTCTTACTTCGTCCTGCTCATCCTCTCCCTCCTCAGATGCATCAGAGTCATCACTATCATCACCACCAGGTGCCACAGGCTCCTTCCCAGTAGTCACCTTATCAGCTCGAAACTTTGCCTCTCTCGGCACTAGTCCATCCACACTCAAATTTTCCGGCACCCGGGCTGCCCGGCAAAGCCTAGTGACTAGGGAAGGGAAGAAGAAACCATACCTCTTCACCGAACAACGTGCAAACATCTTCTCGTGAATAAGCTTGGGCACGTCAAAGTTATGACCATTTATAAAGGACCAAATTAATACAGCTCGAGGGGCATTCACTTCCGTGGTGTTGGAGGACGGGAGCAGGCGGTTGTTGATGACATACAGCCAGCACTTCCCTTCAAAGGTGAGTGCCGCTGAATGGAACTTACGCCCATATTTCATCCACACAATCTCCTTGCTTGGAACACAAATTGTTTCAAAGAATCGCTCCCACTAAGTGTATTTTCTGCCATAGGCTTCATAAAAATCCTCCATTTCTGCCACAGGTGCGGGCAACCGGTATATTCTCCGAATAACCTCAACAGAGGCATCCACAGCCTTCTTGCGCACTGTTACTACACCATTCACATGTTCTTTAACGTTAGCATAGAACTCGCATACAACCATCAAATTCCCATCATCTGGTTCTTCAAAGAAAATTTGTAGCCCACGCCTGACTAGCTCATTGTACAAGTTGGGACAGCCATGGTGGAGCGACCCTATATCTATGCCCTCTCCGGTATTGGTTTCTTAGGAGCCTTATCAACAAAACGGTCTTGAGCCGCGACGGAGACGAACCTGTTACTATCAAAAGGGCGAGCAGGAGCTGAAGCGCGCGCCCAGGAGGATCCAGCTTGGCCACTAGATGAAGCACCTGTGGTTCGGCATTTCCTGGAGGGTGCCATAATACCTGAAGTGGGAGGAGATTTTGAGAAGTGAAGAAGAAGAGTGGTGGGGATGGAATTGGCGTTGAACTTTGGGGGGATTAGGGATGGGATTATTTGGGAATGGGAGAGGGGCGTATTTGAGTGGAGAGGAAGGGGATGGGTTTGAGGTATGATAGTGGAATAGGGTGGGGGGGGGTTAGGTTGGGGTAAACAAAATAATACAATTAAAATACAAAATAAAAAAATAAAAAAATTTTAACTTATAAAAAGTAGTAGGCGGAACGGTACTAGCGCGGTCTGAGCGCGGCCGCGCTAGCAAAATAGAAGACTTGGCCATATGCGCGGTCGTAGCACGGTTTGACGTGGCTTGAAATAGAATGATTTGACATCTGCGCGGCCCAAGCGCGGCCGCGCACCTGGGCTTCGATATTTTTCAATTTTTTTTTACCTGTTCCTTCAGCGTCTGTTGGACTTATCACTCGCCCAAGCTTACCTGCACTGGTCAGTACTTACTAAAATCAAAAAGAACAATTCTAACTACTCTATAGTCACTACGCTTTGGGTTGCCTCCCAACCAGTGCCTTAGTTAGTGTCGTGGCACGACAATTACAACAAGTCAATGGGTTGCCTCCCATGCAGCCTGATTTAACGTCGCGACACGATGCAGATGAGCGCATTTAAGGCTCGCTCGACCTCTGAGGTTCAGCCAGATGGATCACGGAGACTTCCTTGGTTTCATCCATTCCCACATGTGGTTTCAATCTTTGCCTATTAACTCTAAATGTGTGGGAATCTTTCTCTGAGGCAATCTCTATGGCACCTGAAGGGAGCACTTCGACCACCGAAATGGTCCAGACCATCGTGACTTGAGTTTACCTGGAATTAGCCTTAATTTTGAGTTATAAAGTAACACCATGTCTCCGGGCTTGAAATTTCACTCAACGGTGTTCTTGTCGTGCAACCTCTTCATTTTCTCCTTGTATAACCTCGTCCTCTCGAAAGCAAGAAATCGGAACTCGTCTAGCTCATGCAATTCTGTGACTTTATTTGTTCCCGCAACCTCAATGTCCAGATTCAGCTATCTCAATGCCCACCAAGATTTATGTTCTAGTTCCACTGGCAAGTGACATGCCTTCCCGAACACCAACTTGTATGGTGACATACCAATTGGTGTTTTGAAAGCGGTTCTGTAGGCCCAGAGTCCATCATCTAGCTTTTTCGCCCAATCAGTTCTTCTGGCGTTCATAGTCTTGGTCAGCACACTCTTTATTTCTCTATTCGACACTTCGACCTGTCCACTAGTCTGAGGATGATATGGGGTTGCCACCTTGTGGCGCATATCGTACTTTGCTAGCAATTTCTTGAAGGCTCGATTGCAGAAGTGAGTGCCTCCGTCACTGATAATAGCTCTCGGGATCCCAAAACCGGTGAATATATTCTTCTTCAAAAACCCCACCACCACCCTTGCATCATTGGTGGGGAGTGCTGCAGCTTCCACCCATTTGGATACGTAATCTACAGCAACAAGTATGTATTTATTGCCAAAGGAGCTGACGAAGGGGCCCATGAAGTCTATCCCCCATACATCGCACACTTCAACCTCTTGAATTGGGTTCATGGGCATCTCATGGCGACGGGAGATGTTCCCGGTTCGCTGACATTCATCACAGCCCTTCACCCATTGATGTGCATCCTTAAACACGGTTGGCCAGTAGAACTCGGCTTCTAGAACTTTTGTTGCCGTCCCGACTCCTCCAAAATGTCCGCCATATGCCGATGCATGACATGCCTGCAAAACCGAAGATTGATCTATCTCGGGGACACACCTCCGGATCATATTGTCAACACAAATTCTAAACAGACAAGGTTCATCCCAGTAATACATGCGGCAGTCACGGTAAAACTTTTTCTTTTACACAGAGGAAAGGTCATAGGGAACTATACCGCTTGCCAGGTAATTTGCAATGTCTGCATACTAGGGCACTTCCTCAAGGCTTGTGGAGAGTAGCTGCTCGCTGGAAAGGTTTCCAAAATATCCTCTGCCTCAACTGAGTTTTCAGCTCCTTCAAGTCGCGATAGATGATCAGCGACCTGATTTTTCGTGACCTTACGGTCACGAATCTCCAGGTCGAACTCTTGTAGTAGTAGCACCCAACGAATCAGGCACGGTTTGGACTCCTTTTCAATCAAGTACCTGAGAGCAGCATGTTCAGTATATACAATTACCTTAGAGCCAATCAGGTATGATCTGAACTTATTGAATGCGAACACCACAACCAGCATCTCCTTTTCAGTCACAGTGTAGTTCAGCTGGGCTCCACTCAACGTTCTACTGGTGTAGTAAATTGGGTGCATTATCTTGTCTTTCCGCTGTCCTAGCACTGCCCCCACTGCATTGTCACTAGCGTCACACATGAGTTTGAATGGTTGCTCCCAGTCGGGGGAAACAATGATGGGTGATGTGACTAGCCTATTTTTCAACTCCTCGAATTCTACCCTACAATCATCAGAAAATACGAAAGGGTGATCTTTTTCTAACAACTAACACAGAGGGTTGGCAATTTTTGAGAAGTCTTTGATGAATCTCTGGTAGAAACCGGCATGCTCGAGGAAGCTCCTGATTGCCTTGACTGATGTGGGGGTGGCAACTTTGCTATCACATCAACTTTGGCAAGATCCACCTCGATTCCCTTGCTTGATACCAGGTGTCCCAGGACTATACCCTCTTGTACCATGAAATATCACTTTTCCCAATTAAGTACAAGGTTAGTCTCGATACACCTTTTCAACACTCGGGTCAGGTTTGTAAGGTACTCATCGAATGAGTTTCCTACCACTGAGAAATCATCCATGAACACCTCCATTATGTATTCAACCATGTCAGTGAATATGGCCATCATGCACCTTTGGAATGTGGCGGGTGCATTGCATAGGCCAAAAGGCGTCCTCCAGAAGGCATAAATCCTATATGGACATGTGAACGAGGTCTTCTCTCTATCCTCTAGTGCAATAGAGATTTGGTTGTACCCTGAGTACCCATCCAGAAAGTAGAAGTGGAACCTCCCTGCCAGTCTGTCAAGCATCTAATTAATGAAGGGAAGTGGGAAGTGGTCTTTCCGGGTGGCCTGATTCAATTTCCTATAGTCCATACAAATTCTCCAGCCTGTGATGGTTCTTGTAGAGATCAGCTCATTGTTGTCATTTTTTACCCATCATACCACCCTTCTTAGGAACACATTGCACCGGGCTAACCCAGTTGCTGTCAGAGATGGGGAAAATGATTCCCGCATCTAACCACTTAATGATCGCCTTCTTCACCACTTCCTTCATGTTGGGGTTCAGCCTTCTTTGGTTCTCCCTAGAAGGTTTGTGCCCCTCTTCCAGCAGAATTTTATGCATACAATATGCCGGGCCGATTCCCTTAATGTCTTCCATGGTCCACCCAATGGCAGTCTTGCACTCCGTGAGCACCTGCAAAAGTTGTTGTGCCTGTACATCTAACAAACTAGATGACATAATAACAGGTAATGTGGAGTTAGTTCCTAGGAACGCCTACCTGAGATGGTCGAGTAGTGGCTTCAACTCCAGCTTTGGTGGTTCTTCAATGGATGGCTTGGCTAGAGGAGTTTCTCTTTTTTCTAAGTGTAGGGGCTCAAATTCAAGTGATCTCTCCCAAAAGCCTTTGCCCTCAAGAGCCAGCACCCATTCTGCCTATTCTTCCCCATTCACCTCATCTAAATTACTAAGACATGCAGCAAGAGGATCCTTAATAGTCAATGTCTCATCATCCTCTTCCACGATTACATCCACGGCATCAATAAGAGAACAATTGGCGAATTCACTTGGTCGCCTTATAGATTTCTGCACGTTGAATGTTATCTCCTCATCGTTCAACCTCATCTTGAGCTCCCCAGTTTCACAATCAATGAGGGCTCGCCCTGAGGCCAAGAACGGCCTTCCCAAAATTATGGGAATTTCTTCATCCACTCTACAATCCAGAATCACAAAATCTGCAAGGAACACAAATTTCCCTACCTGCGTCAACACGTCATCCAAAATACCTGAGGGTCTTTTCACAGTTCTGTCAACCAGCTGCAACAACATAGACGTGGGTCTAGCTCTTCCAATCCCCAACCTCTTATAGATCTCCAGGGGCATAAGATTTATGCTAGCCCCCAAATCACAGAGTGCCTTGGCAAAGGCAAAGTTACCAATGGTGTAGGGAATTGTGAAACTCCTTAGATCAGACAACTTTTCAGCAACTGGTCTAGTCACCACAGCACTGCAGGTCTGAGTTAGAGTCACTGTGGCCAAGTCTTGGAAGTCGAATTTTCGGGACATCAAATCCTTCATCATTTTTGCATAACCAGGCATCTCATTCAAAGCATCGATCAATGGAATATTTACCTGAATTTGTTTAAACATCTCCAAGAATTTCTTGTATTGTTCATCTTTCTGATATTTGGCCAGCCTCTGTGGAAATGGTGTTGGAGGTCTCTTCTTCCCAGTGATTTGGGTTTTCTCTTTGTCAGACACCACCTCAACTACCGGTTCATGGGCTGTCTCAGCTTCTTTCTCAGCCTCAATCTGTGTGTTGGTTTCTTCTTGGGTAGGCTGTACTGTCACCTCTGTCAGTTTTGCTGAATCATCTAGCTCAATGGGCACTGGTACAAGTGTCTCAACCTGTCTGCTTTCTCGAGCCCTCTCTTGCTCCAAGTCTAGGTCTCTCCAATTACGTAGACTCACTGCCATCAGCTGCTTTGGGCCTTGATCTTTTGGATTTACCTGAGTGTCTGCAGGCAATGTCCCATGAGGACGATTATTCAAAGACATCGAAATCTGGCCCATTTGCACTTCAATATTCTTTATGGATGACTCATATGCATCTACTCTTTCACTCATTTTCGCATTTGACCCAATAACCTGCTGCATCATTGCCTCGAGTCTAGAAAACCCATCTTCCTGTCTCCCACCATGTTGCTGCTGAGGAGGATGATAACCCTGCTGCTGATTTTGGTTGTTGTACCCCTGTGGCCTTTGGTAGGGCGCCACATTATCGTGAGGAAGCATGGCTTCCATATTTCTATTGTTGTGTTGCAGCTGGACTGGCCTGTATGGTATCACGCCCTAAACCTGGGGAGGCGTGACTGGCACCCGGTGCCACACTGGCCCGAGCGAACCACTCTGCAACTTTTTCTGTTCTTTGTAACTATCATGGGCCAACATGTCCATAACTCGTAATGTATAACTATAAGTGGGCAATACTATAGCAATAAACTATCGTTCTTAAAAGATGAATACATATAGGCCGTCAAGGCCTCTGACATACTGTACAAAGTGAACCTCTGTCTACAAAGCCTCTAAGATTGTTTGACATCAAATTGGACGGGGTACCGGCCTACCCATAAGTATGTAGCAAAACTCTGACACGATGACTCATAGACTCGGGTGCACTCCGAATGACGTGGAGTCTTACCGATCCTTCGCTGAATGCTAATCTCGTCTACTAGGAGGGCTCGTCAAATTGATTATCTATACCTGCATGCATGAATGCAGCGTCCCCAACAAAAGGACGTCAGTACGAATAATGTACCGAGTATGTAAGGTAGAACTGAAACATAACAATAAGTCAACATTAATTAACGACGTATAAGAATAAACCTGAATCTCTGAAGTGCCACCTTATCTCCATACTTATCATACTAATATATATACAATGCTTCTCTTTAAGACTATTATCCATATCTTATGATGCATGACTGCCCAACTGATCAGTGGTAACTGCCCGACCGGCCGTAGCGCGGTGGTAAATGCATGACTCCCCGACCGGCCGTAGCGCAGTGGTAAATGCATGACTGCCCGACCGGGCGTAGTTCGGTGGTAAATGAATATGTGTGACTGCCCAATTGGTGGTAAATAATGATACATAACTGCCCAACCAGTGGTAACTGCCCGACCGGCCGTAGCACGGTGGTAAATGAATGAAGATGCATGTACATGTATCACTATATTATAAACATTAACATCTCTATCATATACCTCAATAGGGACTAGATACATACTTAGACATGCTTGAATAACACTTTACATGAAGGAATGAATAACATAGACATCCTTAACTGCTAAGAGTAGAACCATTTATGGAATATCATTACGTTTACGTATCGTTACTTGGATCATGCCAAAAGAAAGAAGGGATAGCCTTAACATACCTGGAGTCAGAGATGCAGTACGGATGACAACAGTACGTAATGTTTTTTCTCTTTTTTCCTTCTTCAGATCATACAAAAGTACCTAAAGTAACTTGATATGTGTTGTACATAAATAAATATAAGAATCCGCCACAAGGTAAACCTGCAGCAATATGGTCGGCATCTATATTTGTGTCACCAAATGCTTTAGCTTGATCACAGGGGAAATCACATTGTAAGAACTTGTCTCTGCAAATTGATCATCGTCACCTTTGCAAGAAGCCTCATTTGTTCAGTTAGAGACGACTTCGAGCAGGTTTGCAAGTTACAAATTGATGCTTAATAATCGTGTAAGCATGGGTTTATATAGATGATAAAAAGCCATTGTTGAGAGCTAAATATCGATGTGGGATGTTGCTATAATCATCTTCTAAAAAGGATTGGACTCTATCAAGAAGAAAAATTTGTAAAAGTATCGTTCACAGTTCTAGTAGAATAAGGAAACGATTCTTGTTGATTGGCGTGGAGGAAATCAACTCCTTCTCTGACTTAAAGTCCTTTTGACAATTGAATTACATGAAAGACATCATTATTTTCATAAACTATCTGAAGTCCTTTGTATTTTTGAAGGTTATATGTGATAAAGCTTATAACTTGTCTCCAAATTGGAGGACAACCAAGCAAAAGGACATAATGTGATACGTGGAAGCAAATTAACCAAGTAGGTCAAAAGAACTTAACTATTCATGATGATAATTGATTGCTGTCCAACTCCACGTGCTACTCAAAGAAAATTTAGTTGAAGTTTGAAATAGAATTAGGAACAATGGATTTCTTGGAAAATGTCATACAGAAGGGATGGACGTTGGAAGTATTATTGACTTTGGATACCAACTCATTCAGCATTATAAGAATCAAAATTCAGTCACACTGCGAAGAGAGTGTACACAGAAAGTCTCAAGGAAATATTCCGCTACCCAGTAATTAACCAATTACCCGCATAATTAAGAATTGTTTCAAATTACTTAATATACTATTCACTTTTAATACACTTTATATATATCCTACTATCATGGTCATGTGGTATCATATAAAATCAATATATACACTATTATTTTATTAAAACATCCGTGTAAAAATACATACATTTTCTCAATTTATAATTTTCCTAATCTCATATAAAGAGTAAAAATTCTCGTACGCTTAATTCTTAAAATGGTAAAAAGATAACCTTCTTTTGCAAAGATAGATTCTATCATTACAAAAAAAAATCTCGTAATTTTTTTTTTTATTATGTGTATAATTTAAACATATTCGAAAGTAGTAATATTAATAACAATATAAAACCATATCTTTCAAACTATTTTTTTTCTTTACAAAAAAATATTCCACTCAAAATACTATATCAAATATATATCGGTATCAAGGTTGTTAAACTTACGGGGTGTAACATATGGCTGATTCTGTTGGCCCCAATTTTGACCACCCTGTCTCTGGCCCCCATAATTAGACACATAATTCATGTTCTCAGGGTAGTGATGATGATCACTTTTCGCATTCCACTGGCTACAAATTGGCTGACTAATGCAAGATGTGCATAAGCCCCCATTGGTTGTATCTACAATGTGCACCTGCTGCTTCTGCCCTGACTCTTCCACCTTTTTGGTGAGTATGCTCATTTGTGTCATTAAGTGGCCATATTCTCGGCAAGAGTGTTGGCTGGATCTAAGGCCACTGAGTGAACTACTGGAGTGATAGGTGCATTCCTGGTTGTCCACCCCAAATTCTGTGCCATCTTGTCAAGCAGGATCTGGCTTTCTCTCCATGATTTGCTCAAGATTGCTCCACCAGCTGAAGCATCAACATTAGTCTTCACGCTATCTGTCAGACCCATGTAAAACTGCTGCCCCAACATCTGCTCTGGAATACCATGGTGCGGACATATAACCAACATCCCTTTGAATCGTTCCCATGTTTCTTGCAATGTTTCCATTGGTTTCTGTCTGAAGCTCAAAACTTCATCAATTTGCTGAGCAGTCTTGTTGGGTGGATGAAACTTATTCACAAATTGCTTGACTAACTCCTCCCAAGTCGTGGTGGAATTAATAGGGAGTGATTTAGCCAAGTCTGGGCAGCTCCTGTCACTGAGAATGGAAACAACAACAACTTTATTGCTTCCTGAGTTACGTTGGGCTGCCTTTGAGTTTTACAGATTGACAGGAAATTCTTCAAGTGCTGTTGAGGATCTTCAATGTATAACCCGAAAATAGTCTCTTGTTTTGCAACAAGTGCAGCATGTTGTTTGTGATTTAAAAAGAGTCAGCCTGTATCCGCGGGACTACTATCACTGTGGACAAATTCTCTGTTGTGAGTTGTGCCCAGTCATATAGAGGAGCCTCTAGCACAAGAGGCGCCACTACCTGCGCAGCTGGGTCTACCACGTTATCCCCGTTGTTGTTTCTGTTGTTTACCAGCTCAGCTATGTTTGGTTCAGGTTGTTCAGTTGATTGTTGTTGTTAGTTTTTCCGGTTGGCCCGATTCAAGGCCTTGAAAACTTTCTCGGGATCTGATAATGCTTCAAATACTTCACCAGTTCTCGATGAGTCTCTAGGCATGCACCTGTACAACCAAGTTAGCAAACGTGAAAATTTCAATGTATGGATTGAAAATGAAGAAAATTGACTACACTAAGAATTTTTTATATTTCTTTCAACTGTAATTGATAACACCATTAATTCCCCGGCAACGATGTCAAAATTAGATCACGCCCAACTATGTCTTATAAAAAGGACTAAGCGGTCATTGCAAATATAATCCGGGTATTTAGCCCAGAGTCGAATCCCACAGGGAATTAACCTACCAATTACTTTTGTCAGACTCACTGAATTCTCCGTAATCAACTTCCTAGATATTTTGAATAACACTTGATGATATTTCTACTAACTATAACTCAATAAAATTAAGCAAACTAAAAGCTAACTATGACTGAGTTGTAAACAAATAAGCGAAGGATCAAAGGTTGTGATTTTCCCCATTGATGGAATCCTTTCCTGTTATGTTTCGTATAGATTTTCCTAATCATCTCTATCGATCATGAACACTCTTACTACCGTACATCTCTCCCGAGTAATTACGATAATTTACTAGACGCACTCTCCCGTGTTACGCTAGCTAGCTTTTATTACAGCTCACTTAGATCGCACCCAAGGTTTCGTTATCCCTAATCCCACCTTTAAACCCTCGGTTATTGATTCCTCATATACTTTGGGAGTGGTGTTGTTCAACAACTACCTAAATACGCACTCTCTACCGAGTAATACATATTAAATAGGCACAGCTAATTAAGGATCCTATCAATTAACTACAACAAGAACGTAGTTGAACAAATAGAGATTAAACTGGGCAAACTATATTAACACAACAAGAAGTTCATCCCTCAACAGGTTCCATCTTAGACTAAATAATTAGCTACTCATAATTGTGTACATAATAACAACAACAAAATTCATCATGAATGATAAAAACAAAAGGAAGAAAGGTAGAACTCGATGCCGAATTATCCTCCTTGCCTCTTGCATCTTCTTGCCTTGAACAAAACTATAAGAACCTTGATGTCCTCTTTTTGGGCGAGCTGGACCTCTTATTGGTTAAGTGGAATTTCCCCCAAACTTCCAAGTTTACCCCTAAAATTTCCGCATTTCAGAGTGACTAGAGCGGCCGCGCTCGAACCGCGCATGGGCCGCGCAAATGGCGTTCTACACTGTCCCATTTCTTCTGCTCTAGCATGGCCGCGCTAAGGCCGCGCTTGGCCCACACTAGAGTGGATCAGCTACTTATCTCTTCTTTTCTTTCTTCTTTCACACGTACTCAACTCCGAGGGGCTTTCCTTGCTTTAATTTAGCTCCAACACTGTCCTAAGTTCTCATAAGCACGACTTGCTCCTGCAAAACATAAAATTCACAATTAGAGCCATTTTATCGTCATTTATCCTTCCTAGAACAGTGAAGCATAGTTAAGTTAGGGCATAAATAGTCGCCAAACTACATGAATCTAGCCTATTATCAAAACACAATACAAAATTGTAATCGCTATCGCACTGTGTTGCTTTTTATTTTGATATCTAACGGATGTAATAGGTAAATATGGGCTATGAAGATTCGAAATAATTTTCTATTCTAAAGATACAAAATTACAATGAATGAATGCAACAAACGGTGCGAAAAAATGCAAGGATGAAAAAGACGAAATCTTAAACTGATAAAGGAGTCTAATTTTTAGTTTATCCTAAACTGATTATTACTAATATTTTGTGCTCTCTAATGGAGATAATAAAGAGTTAACTCTATGTCAAACTGACCGACATCACCAATCTTGGGGAATGAAACATTTTAGTCGTGTTAAAATAAAGGAAAGCATATTCTAGAAATTGAACGAAAGTTTCATGTGGAGTTTGAAAGTCAAAGTTATTTTTGGATATTAATTCATGAAAATTGAACAATGTAGAAAATAAAGTAAAATAATCAATGTAAATTGGAAATAATGAGAATGAGGATACGTTTTCGATATAACTACTTTTAACAATAATAGAAGAAATCACAGATGATGGTGGTAGGGAGAAAAGATTGAGAACTTCGGCGCACAATGACTCAATGAATTAAAAGCAAAATTTTTTACACTTACGTTTAAATCTGATTTAATTCTTTTCCTAATTAATGCTGTTCTTTGATGAAAACATAGAAGTCTATTACTATGACATGCGAAAAAGAAAACAGATTGTAAGCACCTAAATATATAAAAACTAAATTAAATAAGGGAAATTCATAAATATAGTGTAGAATTATACCTTTTACAAAATACTCCTTTGCACAAACAAAATCAAAGGGTATGCACCTAAATATACAAACAAGGGAATTCATACATATACATATGTCACGACCCAAGTTCTCCCTCCGTGAACTGTCATGACGACACCTAGTCTCTACGACTAGGTAAGCCTAATAAATTTCGGAAAAAGGAAATAAAATACAAAACTAGCCAGAAGTGATTATAAACATAATAAAGGAGTTTAAAATGCCACTCGGCATATACAATAGCACGCTCTCAACTGGCCAAACATTCCCAAAACCCGAAATCTCATGAATTCACAAGCTATGGGAACTAAATAATGTTCTAACTCCAGAATGTCTAATCAAAAGTAAATACAGGAAGTCTAAAGCTAAAGGAAAGAATAGAAAGAATCTTCTAGGTCTGCGGACGTGGCAGATATACCTCGAAGTCTCAAATGTTGCCCGCCTCACTGATAGAACGGCTGAGCAGAGGAACCTGGATCTGCACACGAAAAACATGTGTAGGAAAGGGCATGAGTACACCACAGCGGTACCCAGTAAGTGCCAAGCCTAACCTCGGTCGAGTAGTGACGAGGAAGGTCAGGGCCCTACTGGTTGTATATATAAAACAAGGCAAAACAGTATGAAATGCGACAATACAATTAAAATACTAACAGTCGATAACGAATAAAATCACAGAAAAAATATAACTCAGTACACAGAGATAGCAACAGGGGATCTCCCAGGATATCGTCCCGTAGTCCCAAACATAAATATCCAGAGGATCTCCCGAGATATCGTCCCGCAGACCAAATCATAAATATGCAGGGGGATCTCCCGGGATGTCGTCCCGTAGTCCCAAATATAAATGTGCGGGGGGGGGGGGGGGGGGGGGGGGGTAATACGTCTCCCGGAATACCGATCCGTAGTCCCAAAGTAAACATGCAAGGGGATCTCCCGAGATATCGTTCCGTAGTCCCAAAGTAAACCGACAACAGTCTCAAGAAGAATCTAAAGTTCTATCCAAATTCGTACCAAGAAAAGCAGATATTTCTATTCTAACATGCTGCACAGAATTTAAGTAAACAGTTTAAGCAGATAGAACAATTAAGTCACTAAGGCATGCTTTCCTAAACTAAATAGTAGGCTTTTAATTGCAAGTAGTGTTCAACAAAAAAAGGAAACACAAATATTTACTTAATGTAAATATGGTTTTCCAGCAATTAGCACGTGTACGTACTCGTCACCTCACGCACACGGCATTCATATTGAGTCCCAGATTTTCAATACTTGCCTTCCATCAGATTTGGGTTCCCTTTGGGCTTAAACCTTGAGACCCTTTGGAGATAGGAGTTCCAGGCCTCATTGTGTTTGGGCCGACTCTTTTGAACCCATTTCCCTATTTAATTTGTTGCTGAAGCTTTGTCCGTAACAGGCATGTTTTAAAAAAATCTGAAGCCCCTTTTAGCCTTAATTAATTAAGTTTTTCTTAAATTGAGGTGTGCCATATTAGATAACACAAATAGCTTATGGCCCTCATAATCTTAAATAAGAAGTCTTTTAAACAATTAGATTTGAGGCGCGCCATATTAGGTAAGATATAGTTTATGGCCCTCAAAAGCTTAGTTTGAGCTTCCTTTAAAATTGGAATCGAGGTGTGCCATGCCAAATAAAATCTCAAAACTCATGGCCCTCACTTAATTAATTTTAACCCTTTAAAAATCGAGGTGTGCCATTTAATTGAATTTTCCGTGGCCCTCACAAACTTGAAAGTGCGTAGTTGCTTTAGGCGCGTAGTTTAAATTAATTTCCTTAAACTCGGGTGTGCATTTCATGTGACCCAAATCCAAATCTCAACAATGTTAGATAAAATGTGTTGTGGACCGCGGGTGCATTTCATGTAAAATTTCAAGACGTGTTTTAGATAACGTTGAATCTTCCTAAAAAATAATTAAAAAGCGGTCTAATAAGTTAAAAATATACCATAGGCTAAAACATATATTAAAATCAGATAATAGGCCAATTATAATAGTTTAAGCGACCGTGCTAGAACCACGGAATCCGGGGATGCCTAACACCTTCCCCCGGGTTAACAGAATTCCTTATTCAGAATTTCTGGTTCGCAGACTTCAAAAGGAAAGTCGAAATTTCCTCGATTTGGGATTCAAATAAACCGATGACTTGGGACACCAAATAAACTATCCCAAGTGGCGACTCTGATAAATAAATAATCTCATTTCGAATAATGTCACTTAAATTGGAAAAACTCCCTTTATATACCTTTCGGGGTGTGTAAAAAAAGGAGGTGTGACAGCTCTGACGACTCTGCTGGGGAAACAAACCCAGAACTTCGGTTCAGGGTTTAAGAATTCGAGCTTAGAATAACTGTTATAGTTGGCTTGTTTTATCTGATTTTTTCATGTTGAGCCTAATGTGCTAAATGTCGCTTTTACCGCTTTAATATTGTTTGGATTGTATATAAGTTGCTGCGAAACCCTTTCTCTCTGAGTCTTCTAAATCATCTGGGAAGTGTGCACTTTGTGTAACTTCTTTTCTGTTAGAGTCTTATCCCAATTTTAGAACGAGGTTCGGACAAGTTGCAAAGCCGGTGAAGCTTCTGTATTCCCGGTACGCTGCCCCCCCTTGGCTCGAGCTGTCCGCTCGGGTAAGCCAGGTCTAGAACAATACACGCAGGGTTTTAAACCTAGTATAACAAAACCTCATGCCGGATCCCTAGTAGGAACGCTTGTGTGCATCACGTGCATTTGACTTAGGGGACTCAACACAGGGGTTGGGTCCGTCTAGGACAGTTGTACCCGAAATGAAAAGACCATCCTGATGCATTTCTACTTGCTACTTGTGCATTTATTTGCTTCGGATTTGCATGTTGACCGGCTTATGAATAATAGGAGAAAAGTTGGGAAAAAGAAAAATCAATTGGAGGGCTAGAGAGATAATTACCTGTTCTTAAAAACCCGATGTCCAAAAAATACCGAAACTCTGCCAAAATTTTGAAAAAAGAAAAAAAAAAGTTTGTTTGTTTTTTTTTTTTAAAAAATGATGAAAAAAAGAAAGAAAATATTTAGTATTGTTTTTATTATGTCAAATCTGCCCGAACTACACAAGTTTGATTCTCACCGGATGTGGGATACGTAGGCAACCCCCATCGGGTCCAACTTCATTTTTTAAAAAATAACCCAAAAAGAACAAAATTTTAGTATTTTGCCATAAATAAGTAAGGTGATGCTATTCTTGTCTAAAATAGCCAAATGTACCTAAAAGGACGCCAGAAGGCTATTTTTGCAAGAACAGCCACCTATGGTCTCTTTTTCAAATTTTTGGTTGGTTAGCAAACACAACCCTAAAATCTTATTTCCCAAAGTGCTGAAGGGCCGTATTTGCAAAGCCGGGTTTTTATTCTTGAAAGGAAAATTTTGGAAAAAAAAATTTGATAGCTTTTTCTTGAGTCAAATGAATCATGATTCTTTAAACTAAATCACCCTAATAAATGTACAGGATGAGCACAATTGAAAATGAACCCTTCGCAACTCTTGATGAAATCCCCTTACAGCTCCATATGTGGTGGAACGACTTACGAAAAGTCAGTAGAGGGACTGTGTTAAAAGTTTTGGGTGGTCTCGTGGGACTTCTGAAAATTAAGCCAAGGTTGGATGTGATTGAAGCCTTGATACCTTTCTGGGACCCGACTCACAATGTGTTTCACTTTTCTGATTTTGAGCTCACTCCCACACTGGAGGAAATTGTGGGATATGCCGGCCTTAGTGGGAACCTCAGAAGTCGGTACCCGGTATCGCCAAGAACAGTGTCTGCTCACAAGTTTCTAGATCTGTTGAGCATCAGTCGGGAGGTTCAGGATAGGAATTTATCTGAAGGGTTTTGCACTTTCTAATTCTTGTACCAGCGCTATGGCAATCCTCACGGTTTTGAAGCACCTGATACTGGTCTGACCCATGCGGGAAACAAAGATAAATGGGAGGCACGGCGGGGTTTGGCCTTTATAGTAGCATTCTTGGGTGTCATAATCTGTCCGAAAAAAGACGGCAACATAGAATTAGGTCTCGTGGGAATGGTTGATGTCATGATTAAGAAAGCTAATAGCACTCTTATTTCAATGATCTTAGCTGAGATTTACCGAGCCTTAACCATCTACCGAGAAAGGGGAAGATTTTCCAGGGTTGTAACCTGCTACTGCAACTGTGGATACAAGAACATCTTTATCACCGTATCGGGTATATGAACTACGGCATGACTGGTCTGAATTGCATCGAAGAGTATGAAAACCGAGTGGCGGGTGTTGAATTTCCAAAAGGTACAGCGGCTTGGTATGCGCACTTGAGTTCCTTAACTTCGGACAAAATTGAGTGGACTTTTGGATGGCTCCCTGTCACTGAAGTCATCTACATGTCAACCGAAGTATTCTATCTTCTCCTGATGGGTCTCCGGAGCATTCAACCATATGCTCCTTACAGGGTGTTGCGCCAACTGGGCAGATTTCAAACTATTCCCCATGACGAAGATCTAAGCCGACAAGTCGTCGAATTGGGTCCAAAAGTTGTATTCCCAGAAGGAAAAGTTCGTAAAATTTGGAATGAGTGCAGATTTTTGGAACCTAAGACTCTGGTGCGGGATCTACCTAAAGGTGAGGTAGACCCTAATTACATGACTTAGTTTGGTAAAAGGTTTCAAATCCCTCGAGAGCCCGAAAGGCCTGCTAAAAGGCCCCACGTCTAGCAATTTACTGACGACTCACGGGAGCAACATGACTGGTTGATGAAAGAGGCAAGCTATAGGGCCAAGATAAGTAAACTAGAGGGACAAATCAGGGACCTCAAATTTGACAATGGTGTCCAAGCTGCTGTCGATGAAGGGGAAAAGAAGAAGCTGGTTCAGGAAAACGAAGCCCTTAAGGCTCAGATCCAAAAGATGAAAATAGCTACTAGAAATCAGGAAAGAGGCTGAGCAGATGAAAGGCTTATAAGTGGTCTTAAAAAGAAAGTTATTGAGTGTCAAGATGACTTAGAAAAATCTGAGGCTAGTCTAGCAAAAGCCCGAGCACAGCTAACAAAGAATGCAGAAGGACGGGCGGAGTATGTACGGCAGATGAAAATAAAATATGAGGGGACAATCACCAATCTGAAGAGAAAGCTAACTACCCTTGAAAATGAGGCGGCCAAACAGGCTAGGAACTTTAAAGCCGAAAGGGAACATTACTATGCTTTGATGGCCCAGATGGAGGAAGATATGCAATAGTTGCAAAATCAAAACCATCATGACACTCAGGTGCTAGAAGCTCGGACTCAGCAAATCGGGCGTTTGCTCCAAGAAAAAGGTGTCATCCGAGAGAGGGTTAGAGCCATTACCGACTACATCGTCGTGAAGTGTCAGGAATGTGAAGACATGACTAGAACCACTTTCTTTGCTGCGGTTATGACATTTATTTGCCAAATAATGAGTGATCTGGAGCATCTTCAAGGGGATCTTGCATGGAGGCCCGTGGCAAGACCGAATGATGTCCCACGGGCCCCAGGAGTCGAAGCACTTATGTATTCATGATTTTCAATTATCGAGTATGTACTTCAGTTGTTGTTTTGAGTCTGTTTGTAGTTGTTAAAATTCCAAAAATGAGTATGTTAGAGTCTTTTGTAATAGAAAAATTTAGGAGTTTTATTAATGGAAATTCGAAATTCCCAAAAATTGTTTCCTTATTTTTCATATTTTTCTTGAACTACGTAATGATCTGATTCACGTGGCGTCGTGATATGTAGGCAATCCTCATCGGATCCGGTCATGATTTTGTAAATAACTCAAATAAAAGAGAAATATGGAAGGAAAGAACCAAAAGAAAAACCAAAAAGAGAGAAAAAGAGAGTCAAAGAAAAACCCAAAAGAAAAATGAAAAAAAAGGGGGGCAGAGCAAGAAAAGAGAGGGAAGAAAAGAGAGGAAAATAGAAATAAGAGGAGAAGCATTAAAGAGCCAAAGTGGAAAGAAAGAAAATTGGAGAAATAAGCGAAAGCCGGGATGAAACATGCAACCGTTGCAAAACATGTAGAAACACATTTAACTGTATAGGTGCATCACACCCAAACGTGCGATTCCCTATGTGTTAATTGTCTCGCACTAACCGGTTTGTTGTGTTTGTATCCTAGTCAGGCTCTATAGTAAGGTGGTTGGTTTTGTGGTACTCTGGCTTCACATCCTTACTTCACAAGGTCAAAGGGAAGCGTTGAAATGTCATCTGAGGGTCATCTACCAACGGTTCCTATCCCCGAGGATAGTCCGATTTCGGCCATCCCAACTTCGAATTGGCCGCTGCAGAGGAAAATAGAATTCTGCGTCTCCGCATGATGGAAATGTGGGACGCCCGGTCTAATGGTAAGGAACCACCAAGTGTAATCCCTGGATTCCCCGAGCTACTTCCCAGGGCAAGTGGCACCTCCAACGTCCCTATAAGTTACCCGAATACTCCGCTTGGATATCCTACCATTTCGGCTCACTTTGGTGGAACACCTTCTAAGGTTCGCCCTCAGGTGTTGATGTCAGGCACATCCTCCAATATATTCACTGCGCCACCTTCTGCAGCCACGACACAACCCACCCTGCTAAGGCCAAACTTTGACCCGTCATCCTTCACCTTTCAAGTACCATCTTTCCCACTGGAACCTACCCAGTTCACCACTAATTCCTACCCTCAGCAACCCAGGTACGAGTTTACCGCGGGACACGAGAAAACCTCAAAGAACCTTGAACAAGAGGAGATTTCTCAAAAAATGAGAAGTATGGAGCAGAGTCTGAAAAATATACAAGGTTTGAGCGGGCAAAAGAGCGTATCTTACGCTGACCTGTGTATGTTCCCACATGTGCATCTACCCTTGGGTTTCAAAACCCCAAAGTTTGAAAGTATGATGGGCATGGGGATCCCATAGCCCACCTCAAAAGGTATTGCAACCAATTACGGGGAGCAGGTGGAAAAGAAGATCTCCTTATGGTTTATTTTGGAGAAAGTTTGGTCGGTATTTCTTCTGAATGGTACATGGACCAGGATATATCTCGGTGGCATATCTGGGACGACCTGGCTCGGGATTTTGTGAGGCAGTTTCAATATAACATCGACATTGCCCCTGACAGGAACTCATTGTCAAATCTAAAGAAAAAGTCCTCGGAAAGCTTCCGAGAGTATGCTGTCAAATGGCGCGAGCAAGCCGCCAGAGTTAAGCCTCTAATGGATGAAACAGAGATGGTCAGTGTCTTTCTTCAAGCCCAAGAGGCCGATTATTTTCAGAATATGATGTCTGCGATGGGAAAACCATTTGCCGAGGCCATCAAAATTGGCGAAATGGTTGAGAATGGGTTAAAGACAGGGCGCATCCTGAGTCAGTCTGCTATAAGGGCTACCTCCCAAGCCATTCAAGGCGAGTCTGGAGGTATAGCAAACCGGAAGAAGAAGGAAGAAGCTTCAATGGCAACTTCAAGTGTAAGAAAACCCCGTCCATCCAGAAATTACTTCTCCACAAACACCCCACAATATTATTATCCCCATCAAGATGCAGCCTATGCTATGGCTCCTCAGCCGTATGCAGTAATGAATGCCCAACCATATGCTAGGCCACAATAACAATTCCACCAAAACCGAGCTCCATTTCCCAAAAATCAACCTCCTCACCAAGATCAGTATAATCCCCGACCTCCACAGAACAACTTCCGTGCCCGGGAACCACCCAAGATGCCAAACTTCACACCCATTGGTGAGTCATATTCCATCCTTTTCCCCAAACTTGTCCAGATGGGTTTGTTGCAGCCTGTACCCTAAACAGGCAGAACCCAGCGTCGCCCGCTTACAAGCCGGTACTCGATGTGCTTACCACTCAGGGGCGGAAGGGCATGATACAGATGACTGTTGGACCCTGAAGAGGGCTGTGGAAAACCTCATAGAACAAAATCGAATAGTGCTAAATGATGAAGATGTTCCTAATGTAACCAACAATCCATTACCGACTCACAACAATGGGCCGGTTATTGGAATGATCGATAGGAGTTTGACCCAGCTCTAAAAGCCATAATTGCCATAGCCGATGTGAAAAGAAACCAAAAGCTACCGCAAAACAAGACAAAGCGGAGAAAAAGAATAAACAACCCCTCGGAATACAGAAAATAAAGGGAAACCAAAATAGGGGCAGCGCCCTCAAAAGATGTCGTCCTCTATGTTCCCCGAGGCCGAAAGAAAGAACAGATGTCATTGAGCCCTCCAAGAAGGTTTAAGCTAAACAAGGGAGCCAAAATGTATGTGCCCAAAGGGACCTACGTGGTGCGGGGGCCAGTAATTTCACCAAGGCTGAATGAGCCCGTGGTTATTGGCCGCGCACCGCAAAGGCCCATGACAGATCCCACTGCCGTCCCATGGAATTACAACAAGGCAGTAGTGACCTACAGAGGAAAATAAGTCTTGGGAGAAGCAAAGGAAAATAACTCGGCTGAGAAATACCTCAATCTGGACGAAGTGAATAATGCCACGAAGAAGCGTTTCCCACTCAAAAAGCTAGTGAGTGCTGAAGAAGCAGAGGAGTTCTTCCGAAAAATGAAAATGGCGGACTACGAGATAATTGACCAGCTCCGAAAGTCTCCTGTTCAGGTCTCTTTGTTGTCTCTGCTAATGAATTCAACTGAACATCAGAATGTATTGATCAAAACCCTCAGTGAAGCATATGTACCCATTGAAACCACTGTGGAACAGTTGGAGAGGATGGCGGAGAGGTTTTTTGAAATCAATCAGATTCTTTCAGCAAGAATGATTTGCCCCCGGAAGGGGCCGCCCACAACAAAGCCCTGCATCTGACAGTTAAAAGCGAGGGATATTATGTGAAAAGGGTCATGCTAGATGGTGGTTCTGGGGTAGATATTTGCCCTCTCTCAACTCTGCAACGAATGAAGATCGGTACTGAGAGAATTAGGCCCAACAACATTTGTGTGCATGCCTTTGATGGCATCAAGAGAGATACTATTGGTGAAATTGATCTGATCTTGACTATTGGCCCGGTGGATTTCGAGGTGACCTTTCAGGTCCTGGATATGGATACTTCCTATAATTTCCTCTTGGGAAGACCTTGGATTCACGCAGCAGGAGCTGTACCTTCCACTCTCCACCAGACGGTGAAATTCGAACATGAAGATCAAGAGATTGTAGTCCATGGAGAGGATGAGCAGTCGATTTACCGGGACCCATTAGTCCCATGTCTCGAAGCCAGAGAAGGTAGTGAGCATATAGTTTATCAAGCTTTTGAAGTGGTGGTCGCAGACCAATCTGAAGAAGGAAACCCTTGTTCTCNAGGCGACGGTGAGAAGAGAAATGAGAAAGGTCGATTGGCGAAAACCCGCAAAGGGCACCGTTGATCGAAAAGAAGAAACCCCTCACCACCATCGACATTGAAAGAGTCCCGGCAAGGTTTCTCTGGTTTAAAACGCGGGTCGCAACGGGTTTATGAGAAGTGGGATAGTTGTGCAGATCGGGTATCCAGTCCAAGAAGCATGTCATGTCTATTGAAGTCTGCATGCACTCCAGATAAGTCCTTCTTTCCTCCCCGAAAGGGACACTTCTCCTTAAATTCACTTTCTTGTCCTTTGTTTGCTTTCCTTTGAATCCCTTTCGGTCTAACTCTGTTCCGAAACTAATACAAAGAAAAGGTGGCAAGATTGGTTTTTTTTTACAGGTCTCTGCTTAATAAAAGCCAAGTCCAAAAAAAAAGTACCCAGCCTCAGCGGGTGCATCAAGTCGATCCCGACTGGCCATGATGGCCGATGCTTTGAAATCAAGTTATTGAAAATAAAAAGAAATCCAAAGTCAAAAGCCCCTAGAGGCAGAATAAGGTGAAAGGGCCAAAGCCCCACACGGGTGAACCGTCATGTGAAATTTTGGAAAGTTGAGTTCCTCGGTTTTAGGAGAGAGATTAACCTTCAGAAAAGCAAGCAAGCAGTAGAGGTTCTCACCAAAAGAGTTGGGCCGAGATCAAGTGATCAAAAATAAAAAAGGCCACAAAACCAACCACCGTTTCAAATTAACAATTGTTCTTTGTTTGAAATTTTTGAAACAGGTGCAATCCAAAGCAACCGTGCAAGAAGCGGGTGCAACCAAAAAGGAAAAAGAAATGCGCAAGTGCTAGAAACAGCTTTGCAGCAACAATCCATAAAAAGGGAAGTCCCCTCCAAGTTTTTTTTCCCGCATTTACTCATTCCATGAAACAAAAAAAAGAAAAAAAGAAAACAAAATGAAAAAAAAAAAGAGAAAAAAAAAAGAGATAAGAAAAAAAAATGGTAGCTTAGGACCCCAATATCTATTTTTACGCTTTTCCAACATAGGGCTCCAATCCCTAGTTGAGATTTTTTAGACATAGGGCATCCATTCCCTAGTCGCCTTTTGCCAACATAGGGCTCCAATCCCTAGTTGAGATTTTTAGACATAGGGCCTCCATTCCCTAGTCGCCTTTTGCCAACATAGGGCTCCAATCCCTAGTTGAGATTTTTAGACATAGGGCCTCCATTCCCTAGTCGCCTTTTTTTTGCCAACATAGGGCTCCAATCCCTAGTTGAAATTTTTAGATATAGGGCCTCCATTCCCTTGCCAACATAGGGCTCCAATCCCTAGTTGAGATTTTTAGACATAGGGCCTCCATTCCCTAGTCGCCAATTTTTTGCCAACATAGGCCTCCAATCCCTAGTTGAGATTTTTAGACATAGGGCCTCCATTACCTAGTCGCCTTTTGCCAACATAGGGCTCCAATCCCTAGTTGAGATTTTAGACGTAGGGCCTCCGTTCCCTAGTCGCCCTTCCTCCTAAAAACACAATACTTATTTTATCGCTTTCAGAAAAAAATAGTTTAGATCCTGGTTACAAATAACTCACGAAATTTTCCTAGTGAAAACTGGGGTAGAAAAATTTTGTTCGTTTGTTTGTTTTGGTGTCTGAGCAGGTTTGACCTCGAGGCACAAGGTTCGAGATGACCAAAAGAATGAGTCTCAATCCAAAATAAAGAAAAGAAGAGAAAAGAACAAAAAGAAGTGAACTCAGAGTGCTGAAGCGGAGAAAGACGCGGACTGCCCAAGATATGATTGAAATCACAGGCCTCGCATGTCCCGCCTTGATCCAAAGCTGAAGAATGAACTAGCGGTTACAGCTGACGAGCATCAAGATTCGGATTGGAGTCTGCAGCAAGAACTAGCCAAGACTCAAGATCAAGCTTCAAGAGATTTATAGATAGGAATCTTGTAACTCGTAGCTGATAGGCTTAGTTAGTTTAGCTTTTTATTTTTCATTTTGGTGTAATAAGGAGTTCAACAAGCAGTAGCAACAGCAGCAACAGTGAAATCACAGCTTCCCGGTAGTCCCAGCTACCAAACCTTCCAGAACTACACTGACCTGATTCCTTTATAGCCAAGGATATGTAGGCAACCTCTGAAGCAAGGTTCGGTCAGGCTTTTTCAAAAATGCTTCTCATGGAGTTTCAAACGGGCAAAAATCCCTCATAATTGCTCATTTTATCTTTGCCCGAAAACCCTTCGTGTCTCCGAGCAAAGAGGGGAAGCTGTGAGCACGTGATTTTTGCCTCACATGAATTACTCCTACAGTATTCCAAAAATTAGATTTTTTGTTTTAATTATTTGTTATTTTAGGGATTATTATAGAATTTTTGCTGATTGTTTGCCTTTTTGTGTGCATGTTTAATTTTATTTAATTCATGAAAAATACAAAAATACATTGCATTTGCATTTAGGACTTAATTTTATATTTTTAGATTAATTAGTAAATTAGTTTGTTTTATAAAAATGGAAAAAATATCACAAAAAATAACTCATTTTTGCATTTTTATTTTTAGTTTCGAATCTTGTAGTTTTCTTTTAATTTGATAATTAATTAGTTGTTGTAAATATTATTTTTGAGTAATTAATCTAATTTGGTAGGATAATTTAGTTTAGGAATTAATTTAGGTTTTATTTTAATTTGGAAAAAGAAAAAGAAAGTTTGAAATTGAAAAAAGAAAAGAAAGGAAATAAAAGAGTCTGAATTTTGGGCTTTAAATTAAAATTCCAAGGCCCAAACTTTTTTTTGCTAAATACCCGGTCGAATTTGGCCCAATTTATGCCCTTTTACCCGGTCCGCCCCAGCTTGACCAAAACGACCCCGTTTCGATTCCCCCAATCAGGGCCGTTGATCTCGTTTGATCAGACGGCCAAGAATTGAGTCCCCAAACACATATAAATGTCCTAAAGGCCCGACCCCCCCCCCCCCTTCTCCATCTCTCACTTCGTCTTCTCCTCTTCATAGACTAACCTAAACCCTAGCGCCGCCCCAATTCTCCACCATCTCTGGCCGGCGGCGCCACCTCCAATTCGTCCCAAATCGATACCACAACACCCCCATGACTTCTCCTCTCGAAATCCCTAACTATTTTGCCCCAAATCCTTCCGGAACCTTTCGAATCTTAAATCGAAGTTCCAAACCCTAAAATCTTAAACTCCCAAGTCGGCGAGTTCAGTAAAGGATTGAGGCTGAAATCGACTTTATTCGTGTGTTTTCATTGAGAATACACGATTAATATCCATTTCGGTCAAAATCAAGGATTCCAGGAGTCGTTCAAGCTTTTGTCTGCCGGTGTTTAGGTATCGCAGTATCCTCTTTCTTTCATTTTCTTTTCATTTTTTACTTCTCATCTTCATCTCTTTCTGCCTCCTCTTTTTCTTGTTCTTTATTGTGTTTTTATTTTTTATCCGCATTTTTGCATGATTAGATTAGTAGCAATTTTAGTTGTTCTATTTTTGGTTTTTTAATTGGTCCCTTTTGCTGTCGTATTTGTTTTTGTTTCATTTTCAAAGGATTTCTGATTTTTCTTTTGGGCTGATTCCGGCTAGTTCATTAATTTTTAGGAGTTTGAATATTGAATTGAATTGGGTTTTGATTGAATCAAAAGCCCAAAGAAAAGGGATTCAATCCGGGTGATAAGCCCATTGGCTTGGGGCTGAACCTTGGGTCAATTGACCCGTTTGGTTTACTGAAGTAAATAGCAGGGATTTAAAGGGTAGTTTAGGGAATTTAAGCTAGGAAATCTCTCATAACTGACTAGGAAAACTTCCTGGAAGGTGGGTTTGGGGTTGTTTTGAAAAGCTGAATTTGAACTTAGGGATTAAATAGCAAAAATAAAAATTGGAAAAGGATTTAAGGGCAAAAAATGAACTTATTTCTGCTTCCCTAAGGCTTGCCTATAAAGGCATTGTTTCTTCACTAACAAGTGAGATTTACAGAATTTCAGAGACTGAAAAACACTGAAACTTTTAAGAGCGGCTGAATTCTCTTTCAAGTTAAAAATACTGAAAATTACCTGAATTTTGGTTTGGTTTTTGGGTTCTAATTCCTTTTGACAAGTTAGAATTTCAAAAGCTCAATAGAATAGTGAATCTGGGTTCTAATGTTTGGAGTTGGGTCAAGGGTTTGAGGTTGATCTGCTGATTCTGTTGCTGTTTGGTTTTGGCTGAAATTACTGCTGTTTGTTTCCATTTTGCTGGGCTACTGCTGCTGCTAATCCTTCGTTCTCTCTGATTTCCTTTTTGAATTCCAGGTACTTCTTCAAACTATTGGACAACAATGAATGTGAATATGTATTTTGAATGGAAACCTGATTGAATACAAGATATTATTGAGTCTTATTCTTTCTTTCTTCTTCTTTTTCTTCAGTATTCTGTAATAAATCTAATACTATACATGTTATCTCAGTTTTCTCATGTTATCAATATGCTGTACAAAATGAACCAGTGCTTATTTGAGAGTTTAGATGTTAATTTTCTGGATTTTGTTACTGTTGGTATTGAAAAGGACTTAGCTGAGGCTAAATTTCACATGTTCATTCGTTGAATTAGCTTAGAATGGAGTTTAAGCATGAACATTTGGTTGGTTTTGTTGTCAGTGTAATTGGGTATGATTTTGGATTCAAGTAATTCATACGTGAACATCCTGGGTTCAGTTATTTGTGGTATTGAGAAAATAGTCTAGTTTGAGATTAAATTTCATAGGTGTATTCGTGAGTTGGCTTGGAATTGAATTGCTTCTGTGTACTGATGAAAGTCTATCAGGCTGGTTTGCTTTGTTGGGTGCAAAATGGTATTTTTGTATGAGTGTGGACTCGATCTTGAGTCTTGCTCCTTAGCCTTAGCTTTGCAAGGTTCAGGCTCTTTGGGCCTAGGACTTAAGGCTGTTTACAAAGTGGGGGCTACATTCCCAGGTGTTGTTTAGGTCTCATGGCTTTCAGTAGGTGCTAATTAGACTTGATATTTAAAATCATAATTGTTTAATGTCAATCTCACCATGTTCTGTTAATATGGTTGTGTTAAATGGTTTACTCGAAGTTTTGATTTTTATATCATTGTTCTTAAGTTAGTTTGGAATTAAAATTGAGGTTGAATGTTGGACAGTTTTGTGGTTGTATGTCATTAATACAATTGAATTCAAACAATGCTTCCTTTTAAAAATTGTGATATGGTTTAGTGAGGCCCCAGCCTTTTAGTCTTTTGCTGTATTCGATAAAGCTTAATAAGGCTTAGCTTGTATTTTTAAGTTCAAATACGCACTGTTTTTTATAAAGGGTCTCGATCTTGAGTCCCAGATTTTCAATACTTGCCTTCCATCAGATTTGGATTCCCTTTGGGCTTAAACCTTGAGACCCTTTGGAGATAGGAGTTCTAGGCCTCATTGTGTTTGGGCCGACTCTTTTGAACCCATTTCCCTATTTAATTTGTTGCTGAAGCTTTGTCCGTAACAGGCATGTTTTAAAAAAATTTGAAGCCCCTTTTAGCCTTAGTTAATTAAGTTTTTCTTAAATTGAGGTGTGTCATATTAGATAACACAAATAGCTTATGGCCCTCATAATCTTAAATAAGAAGTCTTTTAAACAATTAGATTTGAGGCGTGCCATATTAAGTAAGATATAGTTTATGGCCCTCAAAAGCTTAGTTTGAGCTTCCTTTAAAATTGGAATCGAGGTGTGCCATGCCAAATAAAATCTCAAAACCCATGGCCCTCACTTAATTAATTTTAGCCCTTTAGAAATCGAGGTGTGCCATTTAGGTGAATTTTTCGCGGCCCTCGCAAACTTGAAAGTGCGTAGTTTCTTTAGGTGCGTAATTTAAATTAATTTCCTTAAACTCGGGTGTGCATTTATGTGACCCAAATCCAAATCTCAACAATGTTAGATAAAATGTGTCGTGGACCGCGGGTGCATTTCATGTGACGTGGTTCAAGACGTGTTTTAGATAACGTTGAATCTTCCTAAAAAATAATTAAAAAGCAGTCTAATAAGTTAAAAATATACCATAGGCTAAAACATGTATTAAAATCAGATAATAGGCCAATTATAATAGTTTAAGCGACCGTGCTAGAACCACGGAATCCGGGGATGCCTAACACCTTCCCCCGGGTTATCAGAATTCCTTATTCAGAATTTCTGTTTCGCAGACTTCAAAAGGAAAGTCGAAATTTCCTCGATTTGGGATTCAAAATAAACTGGTGACTTGGGACACCAAATAAACTATCCCAAGTGGCGACTCTGATAAATAAATAATCCCATTTCGAATAATATCACTTAAATTGGAAAAACTCCCTTTATATACCTTTCGGGGTGTGTAAAAAAGGAGGTGTGACACATATAACAACAATATCAAATCCTAAGGGGAGTTCCCCCACATAAGGTTAGGCAAGCCACTTACCTCGAACTAGCTCAAAATCAATCCGAAATCACGCTCTTGCAACGAGTATCCAACTCCGAGTGGCCCAAATCTAATCAAATAAATTTCATAACGTAAATACAACTACAAACAACTAATTTAGCTAAAGAAATCGAAGCTAAGGTAATAAAACAGAAAAACGCCCAAAAATTCTCTCCGGGCCCACGTCTCAAAATCAGGTAAAAGTTACGGATTATTAACACCCATTCACTCACGAGCACACTCGAACAAAAATCATCAAAATCCGACGCCAAAATCTCCCTCAAAACTCAGATTTTAAGTTGGGGAACTTTTCCTCAATTCTCCCAATTTTCACCCCAAATCCGAAATTAAATGACAAAACTAAGATTAGATTAATAGAATACAACTAGAAAGGGATAAGGAATCGTTGCCCACTGATTTCTTCTTCAAATTCCTCTCAAAATCGCCTTCTCCCGTGCTAAAAATCAATTTTGGTGTTTTGAGCTTCAAACGCTTGAAATTTCATATTTCTGCCCAGCGATTTCCGCATTTGCGGTCAGGGGGACGCACCTGCGGTCCCGCACATGCGGAAAAGGCATCGCAGGTGCGAAATCCCCTTATCCAGGCTGGGGCCGCATCTGCGGTCACTTGACCGCATTTGCGGTCACCCAGCCGCACCTGCGGTTCCAGAAGCCCTAGTCTAATTCTGCTTCTCTGACCTAAGCCGCTTCTGCGGTGCCGCACCTGCGGTCCCACATACGCAGGTGCGGTTATAGCAGGTTCAGCAAAATAGAAAATTGCCTAAGTCCAAATTTACTTCCGTCAAGCATCCGAAACTCACCCGAGGCCCCAGGGACCTCAACCAAACATACCAACCAATCCTAAAGCATCATACGGACTCAGTCCAACTCTCAAATCACATCAAACAATGCTAAAACTACGAATCACCCTCCAATCCAAGCCTAAAGAACTTGAAATTTTAAGAATCCTACACCCGATGATAAAACCAACCAAACCAAGTCCGATTGACCCCAAAATTTGCACACAAGTCACATTCAACACTACAGAGCTATTCTAACTTTCGGAATCGGATACCGACCCCGATATGAAAATCTCACTATTGATCCGGAAACATCAAAAATTCAACTTTCGACATTTCAAGCCTAAATGAGCTACGGACCTCCAAAACACAATCCGAACACGCCCCTAAGCCCGAAATCACTCAACGGAGCTAACAGAATCGACGGAATTCTATTCCAAGGCCGTCTTTACACTGTTCCGACTACGGTCCAAGTTCTAAAGCTTAAACTCTCATTTAGGGACTAAGTGTCCCAAAACACTCCGAAACTCAAAATGAATCTTCCCCATAACTCACAATAGTAGAAACAAACACGAGAAAAACAGTTAATAGGGGATCGGAGCGTTAATTCTTAAAACGACTGACCGGGTCGTTACAACATAAAGGGTATAGTTATACCTTTTGCAAAATACTCCTTAAAAAATTGATGGTGAATACAAAATACTGGAAGCTTTATAGAAGTATTTGGCTCCGTCTTCTTCTAGATGGATTCTAATTTGTTCTACTGTTGAGTATAGTTCACATTCAAAAAGAAAAGAAGTTCTAGTGCATTGTGGAATGTGTTAAAGATACCCTCATTTTTTCTTGGGAGAGACGCTTATTCATATTGGAACTTCTTCAAATCTCCATATTTACTTGGAAATACCTTATATATGAGGTACTTCTTCAAGTCTCCAAATTTGGAATGAAATCACAGGGAATACGGGTTTTCTTTAAAAAAAAAAAAAACTCAAGCGTAATTACTGTAGAATTGTTGAGAGATAATTTAGCTTATTTTCTCATATTTAAAAAAAATTATATATAATTACAATTTTATTCAACATAAAATGCACTTTTGAAAGGTAAAAAAGGCGAACACATTTCACTAAGGACTTTCGTGCTTTTAATATAGTATAGATTGTTGGACTTTAAAGCCATTGGGCTTTAAAGTAGAAGAAGTGTGAATTGGAAATGGAGGGAAATTAAATGGAGGGAAAAATGAAAATTTGAAGAAGTGAACTTTTGTCTTGCACTTTGTCCCTCATTGGTGAGGGACAATCACATTTGTGTGCTTATATATAGAGTCACTTCTTAAAGCTCTTAAATGGTGATTTAGAGGAAGAAATCTACATGGACCAACCTGAAGGGTTTGTGGTTCCGGGAAAAGAAAAGAAGGTGTGTCGTCTTGTTAAGTCTCTTTATGGACTAAAACAAGCACCCAAGCAATGGCATGTGAAATTTGACCAATCAATGTTGTCAAATGACTTTAAGATTAATGAATGTGATAAATGTGTTTACATTAAGAACGTTCCAAATCATATAGTCATTGTTTGCTTATATGTTGATGATATGCTAATAATGAGCAAAGACATTGTCGACATTCAAGCTACTAAGCACATGCTTGCTAGTAAGTTTGATATGAAAGACTTAGGAGTTGCCGATGTAATTCTAGGAATTAAAATCAAGAGGACTCCTCAGGGTCTAGCTTTGTCTCAATCACATTACGTGAAAATGGTACTTGAAAAATTCAAACATTTGGAATTTAGAAGTGCAAGAACTCCAATTGACTTAAATCATCATCTTATAAAGAATAATGGTGAAAGTACGTCTCAATTGGAGTATGCTCGTATGTTGGGAAGCTTAATGTACATCATGAACTGTACACGACCTGATATAGCTTGTGCGGTAAGTAAACTTAGTCGATTCACAAGTAATCCTAACAAACATCACCGGGTAGCAATGAAACGAGTTCTGGGATATTTGGAATATACCCAAGACTACGCTTTGCACTACAATAAATATCCTGCGGTTATCGAAGGATATAGTGATGCAAATTGGATAACCGGCTCAATAGAAACAAAGTCCACAAGTGGATATGTTTTTACTGTTGGTGGAGGAGCAGTATCTTGTAAGTCTTCCAAACAAACGTGCATTGCTCGCTCTACAATGGAATCAGAGTTTATAGCTTTGGATAAAGTCGGTGAAGAAGCTGAATGGCTTCGAAATCTCTTAGAAGACATTCCGTTCTGGACAAAACCTTTGGCTCCTATTTGCATACATTGCGATAGTGAGGCTGCAATAGGACGGGCAGGGAGCGTTATGTATAACGGAAAGTCTCGTCATATACGACGAAGACATAACACCGTTAGACAACTACTTTCTAGTAGAATTATCACTATTGATTATGTAAGATCAAAGGATAATGTAGCGGATCCGCTTACAAAAGGCTTAACTAGAGAGGGAGTTGAGAAATAATCTAAGGGAATGGGACTATGGCCGAGGACAAGTCAACATGGCAGTAACTCTACCTAGAATTTTGAATGTTCCGAGATCTAGGTTCAAGGAGCTCAAACAAAGTTGTGATTGACCGGTTCAACATTGTCAAAGTAAAATCTTTGGTCCCTTCTCGTAATGAAGACAATGTTCAGTAACAAGGATAGAACTTTACACGTTCTTTAATGATTACCTAAGTTTGATGTGGTAGTTATCAAATAGTGTCAATCTGAGGATTACACGTTTAGGAATCACCTATGTAAGTGTGAAGTGGAAGCCGCTTCAATGAGAATTCTGTAAGGCCAATTCTCTACGCACTTATGAGACCAGGCGGTGTTCATGGCTGAAACGAACACAACAATGAGAACTAAAAGACGGTTAAGGGTTGGTTGTGTGACATATGGTTGTCTAGGTATACACTAAAGTTCGACGGTTCAAAGATATCAAATCTACCGATTGGCCGAGTATATCCGACATATGTTCACTACGGAAAGTTCAAAGGGAAACCTACTTATCCAGATGCAATTAATCCTTACTTGCAAATCACACAGCTGTCATTTATGATCTTTCTTGATACAGCCATTCCCATTCATGTGGGGGATTGTTGGACTTTTAGTCATTGGGCTTTAAAGTAGAAGAAGTGTGAATTGGAAATGGAGGGAAATAAAATGGAGGGAAAAATGAAAATTTGAAGAAGTGAACTTTTGTCTTGCACTTTGTCCCTCATTGGTGAGGGACAATCACATTTGTGTGCTTATATATAGAATCACTTCTTAAAGCTCTTAAAAGGAGTTGAAGAGAATGAACCCTCGCGCCGTCGTCGTCGCTCGCTCGGCTCGGCCTCGGCTTTGGATTTGGATTTGGATTTGTCAAATGATCGATCGATAAGATTATTTTTGGACAAAATTTATTTAATTATTTAATAATTAATTAAATGTCAAATCACTACTGAAAATACGCCAGAACCCTACTGAAGATTCAGAGGGACTCTCTGGCCGCAGTTCTACCGTAACCGCGGTAGAACCGCGGCAGGCAGATTCAGAGAGCCTTTTACCGCGGTTCTGCCGTAACCGCGGTAGAACCGCGGCAGGCAGCGTATTCTTCTGTAAAGGCACCTTTTCCAGACACCTCTTTTGATAATTGCCTATAAATTCTTAGGCAACGCTCCATTTTCTACACAGGAAAAACACTCCAGAACTTCTTTCTTTTTGAATATACTGCATCCTAATTCGCAGTCACTCTCTCTCCAATTCGTAAGTGTGATTTTGCTCCGTTCTTTGAGTTCGTTGGGATCCTGCAGTTTGTATTGCCACTGTTGCAGGAAGGTTTATTCCGTTTTATCCTGGGAGGATTTGATCCATTACCTTGGCAACTTGTGAGGGGGTTAAAATTCCTTAAGGACACACAAGAAACTTGTGGACTCGGAATATTTCTGATTCTCTACTATTTTCCAGATTTCTTTAATTCTTCTAACAGTTTTTTTTCTGATTTTGTGTTTTAACACAGTAACGCTCACAAAATCGAATCGATTATTTGTTATCGAAATCGAAATCGAAAAAATTGAAACCTTATTGAAACGATAACGATAAGCATATGTACAAATCGATAATCGATAAGTAATTATCGATAAGGGTCAAAATCGAATCGATTAATCGAATGCACACCCCTAGACTGTAGACACTTGTTAAATGAGTAATTTCCTATTTGTGTAGATTAATATAACATACATAATGTATATATATTCCGCTACTATTTTGAAAGCGGCTATACAATATTATTTTCCCTAATCTATACCATTTCCTTTACCCTAAGTCCCTTACCATATTATTTCATCTACCACATTTAAGGAATGATCATATTTAAAGATCAAGGGAATGAAGTTCAAAATAATGGAAAACAGAATTAGCCGTGATGATGTGTTTTGTTTTGTTTTGTTTTTTTTATACCGTTGGAGTGTTGGTGGCATACATTTGATCCCTTACTTTAGTTTTGTTGCATGTGCTTGTTGACACAATTTTTATATTATAAATGATGTTAGTCTTATTTTAGCTTCTTTTTGTCCATATTAGTTAGGCGCGTTTATAGCGATATACTTTCCGTGAAATCCCGCAAATTTTCTTATTAGTGTAATCGATAACCGAATCGATAAGCCCCAAATCCGATAAATCGAAATCGAAAAAATTGAAACCTTATTGAAACGATAACGATAAGCATATGTATAAATCGATAATCGATAAGTAATTATCGATAAGGATCAAAATTAAATCGATAAATCGAATGCACGCCCCTAATGTTATATCTTGCTTCAAGTGGGACATGTGTGCAGTTTGCATGATGCTTATCCAAAAGAACTGATGTTTACAAAAGACATAATGCAACTGTTAAAAGAAGAGGTCAAGTAGAAACTAATGATGATTGATGGTCCCAAGAATTAATGTACTGCTAAACATTTTTGTTGCGAAACATCTTTCAAGAAATGGAGGCAACTACTTTTGTCGGAACCCAACCTTATCCTAAAGAAGGTAGAAAAAAGAAGAAAGCTTATCAATCTTCTCATAAATGTTTTACATGTTTCATCATAGTAATGCTACTTAGAACAGTTGATGTTGTCACAAAACTCAAAAATGGGTTCTTTGATGATAGATAAAGAAAGTACTAAAGCCATGTATTATGCTACTTAACAAAAAGAAAAACTAGCTAACTTTAGGTGTGTAATTAGGAATGTCAATGAAACTAGCAGTCACACCCTATTAAAAAACGTAGAATTATTTAACACGTGGCCTCATCTGATCTAATTCTGGGTCTTAAAATAAATTAAAATCCAAAAAGGATTTTTAAATAATATTATATCTTATTATATATTATAGTAGAATAATCATATTATGAATTTATTATAAATCTACCATTATATTTTATAGTTATCATTTTAATATTATGTGTAGCGGGTATGCAGATATATGTATGTGTGCGGGTATGAGATTTTAAGTTTTTTTTTTTTTTTCATATTTACCTTTTTGGATATATATTTTTGAGTTTTCATTGTTATTAATTAATATAACTTTTTCTAGATTATAAAATAAAATCATGTACAACATAAATAGATAACTCTTAATTTTTTTTTAATATAAAATCCACGTTTATTTTTACCCTTTTATTATTATTATTTGTATTGTATAATTTATAAAATTCTCATGTTCTCGATTTTTATAAATAAATTGAGTTGTGATTGCTACTAATAAAATTATTGGCACAAGCTAATTATTTTTTATTTTTCTCATTACTTCATAACTGAACGTCATTAACTTATGATTTATTACTAAACTCTCTTCGTTGTTTCAAAAATAATATTTCTTTATCTATATGTAATTCCATAACACCTTCAAAATAAAGAAAAAAAATATAATTTTTTTTTTTGGTAATTAAATAATTTTATTACCAAGTGTAAATATTTACATCATAAGAAAAATTCCCACTGAACATGCAGCCCCAGCTGGGCTTTTACTACCCTTCCTACTTTTCTCCTTCCCTGTGATTTGTACTATTACATTACAGCAGGGTACCAATTCAAATTGCTCATCGTCCTTGCTAGCCTAGGAAACATGGTAGCTCTAACATGAATTTCCTGAATGATTGACCTAATTATGGCTTTGGCTGGTCTATTCTTCTGTTGGAATATAGCATTATTCCTCTCTTGCCAAATATGGTAAACTGCTGCTGCTAAGGACATTCTGCATAATTCTGCTTCTCCACTTCTACCTTTTGCTCTTCTTTCTATCCATGCCAGTTCTTCCTTCCATCCTAGCTTTGTTCTTTGAATTCCTTGCCATTTTAAGAGTTGCTGCCATATGGTTGCTGTCACCTCACATTCAATAAATAGATGCTGCACAATTTCAGCTTCTCTTTGACATAGTGAGCATGTGGTATCAATCTGTATCCCCCATCTTGCTAGCCTTTCTTTTGTTGCTAGTTTTTCCTGTATTGTCAATCTTAACATAAACTTCCACTTTGGTAATCCATAATTGTTGCATATTAACCTCCTCCATGGTACTTTCTGCAAATCCCCTTGCATAGCTTTGTATATATGCTTTATAGAAAATTTTTCCATCTTTCTCACTTCCTCTTCTGTATATCCAGCCATGTCAAAATACTTCCTTGCCTTGAAGATCTGCTGTATCACCCATGATGCATTCTTTGGTATTGTGTCCAACACTGGTTTCCCCTTTATATAATATATGTTGACCCATTGAACCCAGAGCTTGTCTTTCTTTTTGCATATATTCCACAGTAGCTTACATATAGCTGTTTTATTCCATATCTCCACATTGATGAAGTTTAAGCCACCTGCTACCTTTGGGCAGCACAGTTTTTCCCATGCAATGAGTGCCTTCTTTGTAGGTTCTGCATTGCCTGACCATAAGAATCTTCTACATATTGTGTTGATGAATTGTTTGATCTTCTTTGGTAGAATGAAAACCTGAGCCCAAAAAGTTTTGGATTGCAACCAAAACACTCTTAATTAACACTTCTCTTCCAGCATAGGATAGAAACTTTGTTGTCCAGCATTGTATTCTACTCAGCATTCTGTCAATTAGAGGCTCACATTGGATTACTGATAGCTTTTTGGTACTCAGTGGTACTCCTAAATACCTGAAGGGTAGCTCTCCCTTAGTGTATCCCAACATGTCCATGATTTTCTTTTGAGTTATGAAATCCACTCCATCAAAGTATATGCAGCTCTTATCTGGGTTTGCTATTAGCCCTAATGCTCCAGAGAAGATTTTGAATTGTTGGTGTAATGTCTGTACAGATTTTATGTCTCCCCGACAAAAAAGTAACAAATTGTTAGCAAAACCTAAGTACACTAAGTTGACTTTAGCACACTTAGGGTGGAATTTGAATTCTTTCCCATGCTTTAAGGATTTCAGCAGCCTGCTCAGATACTCCATTGCCATCACAAATAGAACTGGTGACAAAA
Source organism: Nicotiana attenuata (assembly GCF_001879085.1). Taxonomy (NCBI): domain Eukaryota; kingdom Viridiplantae; phylum Streptophyta; class Magnoliopsida; order Solanales; family Solanaceae; genus Nicotiana; species Nicotiana attenuata. The sequence continues at coordinate 103,319 of NW_017673274.1, forward strand.
GGTCACCTTGCCTCAATCCCCTCTTTGCCTCAAAAGGTTTTATTGGTTGTCCATTGATTACTACAGTATAAGCTACTGTAGTTATACGCTGCATTATCCATCTGACAAATTTCTCTGGGATCCCCAGCAACTTCATCACTTGTTCAATATACACCCATTCCACCGAGTCATATGTTTTTTGCATAACAATTTTAAGCATGCATCTAGGTGATATGCTCTTTCTCCCATATCCTTTGATCAGTTCATGGCCCATAATGATATTATCAGTAATCATCCTTCCTGGTATAAAAGTTGTTTGGCTGTTATCTATGATATCTGGCATGATTTCCTGTAGCCTCGCAATTAAAATCTTTGATATCATCTTGTATAGGACTGTGCAGCAGGATATAGGTCTGTACTCTTTGATGTTAGCTGGGTTCTTTACCTACGGAATCAGAGTGATAGTTGTACAGTTTATAGCTTTACACATTTCAGTAGTTTCAAAAAACTCCAGCACTGCATCACTGACTTCCTCTCCAAGTATGTTCCATGTCTTCTTGATGAAATGGGAGTTATATCCATCACATCCTGGTGCCTTGCTATCATCAATGCCCTGCAATGCTTTGTGCACTTCCTCTTTTGTAATTGGTTTGATTAGCTGCATTTGCTGGTGTCTGTTCAAAGTATGTTCATTCTGCATCACATCTGAATCAACTATTGGTAGTGTTGAGGCTGCTGTACCGAGTAGTTTTTTGTAAAAGCTTAGAATCTCCTCTTCTACCTCCTTAGCACTATGTAGAAGCTTTCCTGTGTTATCCATCAGTCTGCCTATGTGGTTTCTTGCCTGCCTGTTTTTTACACAAGCATGGAAATAAGCCGTGTTAGAGTCCCCTACTTTTAGCCATTTGATTCTTGCCTTCTGCTTCATAATGCTTTCCTCCACTTCTAGCCATTTTGCCAGTTCAACTTTTGTCTCCTTCTCTAATGCTATCATTTCATCATCAGTTTCCGGAGATGCCATTCCCATTTGGATGTTCATCAACTTGTTCCTTGCTGCTTGGATCTTTGGCCCCACACTGGTGTACTCCTCATTGTTTAATTTCTTCAGCTCTTTTTCAGTTGTTTTAGCTTGTACCACACCTTCAGCATTGGCTTCCCCTTATTTCCCTTCATCCAACATTCCCAAACAATGTCATCAAATTTATGGTGGGATGCTAAGCAATTAAAGAATTTGAATGGTCTTTTTCCCCTCTCAGTAGTTTCAGCAACAGTTACCATTAGTGGGCAATGATCTGAGAAGCCTGGCTGCATAATAGTTCCCTCCATATTTGGCCATTTTTGTACCCACTCTACATTAGCAAGTATTCTATCTATTCTGCTATGAACATGGTTGTTTGTCCATGTGTAATTTCTCCCAATTGTTTTGAGTTCAGCTAGCCCAACATCAGCTATGAATTTTTTGAAGTCTGTCACTTCCCCCTCTTGGACTGGATTCCCCAGCACTCTATCTTCTATGGACAAGATGCTATTAAAGTCTCCCATTATTAAGCTTGGGTCTTGTATTCCTCTCATAGTTCTCTCCAAATCAGTCCACAAACTCTTCCTGTCTTGTATGCTATGTTTCCCATATACTGCAACAAATATAAACTTAGTGTTGCACTTCCTTAGAACCACCTGTCCCGCTATGTATTGTTCATAGATTTGTTTTACCTCAAACTCCACCTTTGTTTGGTCCCAAATAATCCAAATCCTGCCCCCAGGTGCCTCATCATAGTTTGCAGTCCATTGCCAGTTACCAAACACCTTTTTCATTATTGCTTCAGCTTTGTTAGCCTTCACTCTATTCTCCAGTATAGCTATTAGTACTACATTATTCTCCCTACAGAAGTTTTTAGTGCTTTTTGCTTATATACTTTATTCATACCCCTAACATTCCATGTTATAATATTCATGCTAAAATATTTATGTTGAGATCCCTATCACCTTCATTTCTTCTTCTCTGCCCCCTTGTCCCCTGTGTTTCAGACAGTTGCACAATTTTTTGGGTTGTGTCAACTAAGGCTTTAAAAGCATTTCCAATGTATACATCCTCCTCTCTGTTGTTTTCCATTTGTTTCTTTGATCCTGATTTTCCTCTAGCAACCTGCCATTCTTCCTCTTTTCCTTGTTGCCTAGTCGCATCTTCTTCATCTAATTCAATTTGTTCCAGAAATCTTCCATGAGCATCAATTCTGTCCACCTTAGGATCAAGGACCCTTATTATTCTCCACTCTTTGTCACGACTCGAATTCCCCACCATCGGGAGTCGTGATGGCGCCTACTGTCGGAGCTAGGCAAGCCAAATATTCAAAACTTTTCACTGATGACATTTTAACAATATAAAATAAACGGGGCATTTTAATTAAAGTGGAAGACCTTAATCTTATATAACTGAAATAAAATTTGCGGAAGTTGAAACACATTTCTACCCAGAGTCTGGTGTCACTAGCTCACGGGCTGCTATAGAGTACTAAAAACAAGTCTGAAATGATATTACATACTGTTTGTCTCGAAACAAAGAAAACAAACTAAAACATATAAGGGACTTCGGCCTGCGAACGCCAGCTAGGCTACCTCGTGAGTCCCTGGACCGAAGACAGCTCCCGGGCAATCCTACTGCTGCTGTCCAAAAGCTGCTCCTGGATCTGTCCAAAAAGATGCACAGAGTGTAGCATCAGCACAACCGACCCCATGTGCTGGTAAGTGCCTGGCCTAACCCCGGCGAAGTGGTGACGAGGCTAGACAAGACCTATCAAAAATAACCTGTGCAGATATATATATATATATATATATATATATATATATATATATATATATATATATATATAGACTAGGGAGGGGCATGCTCGGGGGAATACAGTGAAAACAGATCAACGGATATAATAACGAAACTACATCAATACTGTGACTCATATAAGTGGTCGGCGTGCCACACGATCCCATAATATATATTTATAAGTGGTCGGCGTGCCACACGATCCCATAGTATATATTTATAAGTGGTCGGCGCGCCACACGATCCCATTTCATAATTCATAAGTGGACGGCGTGCCACACGATCCCATTTCATAATTCATAAGTGGACGGCGTGCCACACGATCCCATTTCATAATTCATAAGTGGACGGCGTGCCACACGATCCGGTCGGCGCGCTACACGATCCCATAGTATATATTTATAAGTGGTCGGCGCGCCACACGATCCCATAGTATATATTTATAAGTGGTCGGCGTGCCACACGATCCCATAGTATATATTTATAAGTGGTCGGCGCGCCACACGATCCCATTTCATAATTCATAAGTGGACGGCGTGCCACACGATCCCATTTCATAATTCATAAGTGGACGGCGTGCCACACGATCCCATTTCATAATTAATAATACATATAATCTTTCTAGAGGAGGCCCCAATAAGGGAATTCAACAACATAACGATTTAACCCGGCAAGGGTACAACTAACAGCCCAAATATCCCGGCAAAGGAGAATACATATAATGCTTAAATCCCGGCAAGGGAGCAACAACAATAATAGACTATGCGTCCCGGCAAGGGAATAATCACAACACTTCCTCTTTTAATCACTTCTTTCTCAATTATCAATTTCCAGTTCGAGCCAACGCTCCAATAATATGCCAATCACATTTCTTCCTCAACCATTCACATTATATAAAACTTATCAATTAAATAAGGAAAATGTATCACAAAAATCCGAATCAAACACAATTAGGACTCACGGTCATGCTAGACTCCGGTGCATAGATAACCGTTACCATGCCTATACACCGTACTACACATTTAGCAGACAGCAAATAACATCCTAGTCCTATTCCCTCAAGCCAAAGTTAGAACAAACACTTACCTCGGTCCGAGAATAGCAATCAACTCTCTAATACCGCCTTTCCTCTACAATCCGACTCCGAAACAATGGTATCTAGGCATAATTAATTCAATAATATCAATAAAGGCTCAAAAACATAATCCCATAGCCTAGAAATGAATTTCCTAGTATTCTTCCAAAAATACCAAAATTCGACACCGGGCCCACATGGTCCAAACACGAGGCTCGGACCAAAACCCAATAACCCATAACCCCACGAGTTCAAATATATAATTTATTTTAAGATTCGACCCCAAATTGAGGTTGAATCACCCAAAATTCTCAAAAACCTAACTCTACCCAAAACCTTTAATTTACACCCTAAATTACATGTTTTAGGTCTAGGAATTTGATAAATGATGATAGAAAATAAAGAAAACGAGTTAGATAATACTTACCCAAGAACTTTTGGTGCAGAAAAGCTCAAAAGATCGCCTATGGGCTGTGGAGAAGATGAGTTCGTGTGAAATATGGACTAAATCCCGAAGCTACTGTTTCTTTAATTTTAACAAAATCACTGGGCGTTTTATACCTTCGCGTTCGCGACAGGGGTGTCGCGTTCGCGAAGAAAGAGGACTGGGAACATCGCGTTCGCGGAAGACTTATTGCGAACGCGTAGAAGGGGAAAGGCTGGGTCCAGGACTTATACTATGCGAACGCTAGATGGGGTACGCGAACGCGATGAAGAAGAGGTTGTTACTATGCGAACGCGTGGACTAGTTCGCGAACGCGATGAAGGAATTACTGGGGGTCCTGAGTTGGCTTACGCGATCGCGTATGGGGTAACGCGAACGTGATGAAGGGAAGGCTAAGGATATGCGAACGCGAGCTGAAAGACGCGATCGCAAAGAAGGAAAGCACTGTGTAAAAATTGCAGAAAATCTGCTACTTTTTCTAAGTTCAAAAACACCCCGAACACCTCTGAAAATACTCCCGAGCCCTCGGGGCTCCCAACCAATCACACACACTAACTCAACAACATCCTATGAACTTACTCGAGCGATCAAATCGCCAAAACAACATCAAGATCAATGAATCAAACCTCAAAATCATCATTTTTCATTCTAACTTCACAAACTTCAAACTTTAGATATTTAGGTCCGAAACACGCCAAATGACGTCCGTTTTCGACCAAACTTTACAGAAAGCTCTTAACACATATTTAAGACTTGTACCGGGCGTCGGAACCAAAATACGAGCCCGATACCATAGTCTTTTAATCAATTTTCATTTTTATTTTTCTTAATAATTTCAGAAAAATAATTTCACAGAAAAATTCTTTTACTCGGGTTCTAGACTTCGGATTTCGACACCGGGCACATGCCCGAGTCCCATATTTTTCTACGGACTCTCCGGGACCGTCAAATCACCGGTCCGGGTCCGTTTACCAAAAATGTTGACCGAAGTCAACTTTAATCATATTAATATCAAAATTCTTCGAATTTTTCACAGAATTCATATGTTTCAACATAAAAGCTTTCCAGCTACGCGTCCGGACTGTGCACGTAAATCGAGGCAACTAAAAGTGAGGTTTTTAAGCCCTCGAAAGCACGAAAAAAAAAGAGAGAAAACCGGTGATGACCCTTTGGGTCGTCACACTCTTGCTTTAGCTTTTGATTATTGCCTCTCTGTTGTCCCTCTTCTTTGTTCTGCCTCTGTTTATCATTACATGAATGTCCAATTTGACAGCATAATTGGCAATACTGGGGCTTCCAATCATATTGTACTATCTGCTCAATCACCTTTCCTTTAGGATCATGCAGTTTTATTGATCCTGGTAAGGGTCTAGTAATGTCCATTTCTATTAGCATCCTTGCATACGAAACTCTATTTGCTATGGTAGTACATGCATCAGCATATAGAGGCTTTCCTAAGCCACTCTCGATTTTACTTAGTGCTTGATTACTCCAGTAGCTAAGTGGTAGTGTTGGGAACTTTACCCATAGTGGGATGGTTTTTAGTATCTCCTCACTAAAATCAAAACCCTTCTTCCATGGTCGCATGATAATTAGTCTGCTATTCATAGTATACGGCCCATTCAATATTACTTCATCTCTTTCTTCACAATTATTCATCAAAACTATGAAATACCCATCGTTATGGAACAATACCTTTGGTTTTCTGACTTTACTCCACTGATTTGCTATGAATCGCTCAATCGCCCCAATTGTTGGGGTGTTTCCTACCACATAGAGAATTAGAGCTCGGTTCCACTTCTGTTGTTCCTCTACAATGTCTTCTTCCAGCAATTGAACAACTATTTCATCATCCTGTATCACCGGTGGGATATATGATAGGTTCATACCTTTGGCGGCAAGTTTGTTCTCACTGAATAGCCCACGACCTTCCCCCGTTTCCATTCTGTGTTGCTTTTAGCGCTTGCACGCTCTTCTCACTTCCAGTTGAAGCTCTGGTCTGCTCCTTTGGTTTATCAATTTTTACTGTTCCATTGTTTGGTGGCCTGCTCGTACTCGCATCCCCAGTTAAGCTCATTTTTGCATGTGTTCCTTTAGCTCCAATATTCATCATCGGCATCGCACTAGTGATTGGCTTTACCGGCGTTGTCAAGCTTGCTCCTGTATTGTTCAGATCTGGCCAATTTAGCTCATCGTCACTTTCTAGATCCAGATCTTCATCCTCCTGCAGTTTCCCTTTAGCTTTTGATGCTTGTTTGCCTTGCTCCTTTGTGCTAAGATCAGTGAATTTCCTTTCTACCAATAGGGTTTTACTAGCGTTCTTCCTGGGTCGTCCTCTTCCTCCCTTTTCCGACGAGGCGCAGGTTAATTGGCACCTAACGTGCGCCGAGAGAAAAAAGACTATTCAGATGATGGTCAAAATACGCAATTAAAAAATATTATTATATTGAAGCATAAAAAAGAGATAAAAGTTGTAGAGGGTAAACTAGGTATTTAATTTTAAAAGTCAACTTTGATTTGAGAAAGAAAATTATGACAATTGTTCAAAAGTTGGAGAATGAATTTAATTTTTACAAAAAATTTGAGAGATGTAAATGATTTTTATCCATAAATAAAATATAAATATTTTTAGAAAATTATTTCCTTCTATTTATGTTGTAATTTAGGAATGTAAATAGGGCAGGGTAGGGCGGGGCAGGGCAAGCCTTGAACCGCTAAAATTTTGACCTGCCCTGCCCTGCCCCATTTATCCTTTTGTAAAATATTTGCCATGCTCCGTTTAGCTCTCTTTTATTTTTTTTTCTCTTTATTTTTCATTTCAGTAATTTTGAAATTTGTTAATATCAATTTTCATACTGCGTGAAATAAAATAAAATAGACCCGATCTCACATTCTCACTTCCATGTTTTGAGTGAGTTTTCATATTATACAGAAGGAACTGGAGGGAAATTTACTTTTTGATACATGTTTTTAATCGTTCTAATACTAAGGGAGATTTTTTTAGTGGAGCATTAAATAGATAGGAAGTATTAGATAATAGTTCTCAAAGTAGAAGAAAGGTCAATCTCGTATTAAGAGAGCACTAAGTTGAATATAAGGTTTTTCAAAATCTGACGCTTTGGGTTATGCTATGGGCTAATGTGCCCTTCCCTACCCTGCCCTATTAAAATTTGACAAAGACAATATTTTGCTCCGCCCTGCCCTGCCCCGCCCCATTAAAATTTTCCCCTGCCTCGCCCTATTTAAGGTTTGCCCCTGCCCCGCCCTGCCCCAATTGCCATCCCTATTGTAATTGGTCGGAAGTCATTTATTCCTTTTCATATATACAACTAGGTAAACCTACAACGAGGATGTTGTATACACCCCGAACTTCACAAAAAGAAACCCCACAACGCATGCATAAACTCATATCCAATTCAACTATTTCCCAAACACCAAATAGATAATACTTACTATGTGACAAAAATTAATCAATTATCCACAGAATACACTCCCCTTTTGTCTGACTCACAATTAATTTTCACCCACCCATAAATGTAATAAATTTATGGGCCGTCTTATTTAGTAATCCCATTTAACCTATATTTACTTCTTAATTAAAAAGAGTTTAACTGGTATCCAAAATACATGTAACTTGAGACAAGTTGTTCTTCTCTACTTTTTCTCCTTCTTAAAGAGAGATGACATTCGATTTACATGGTGTTTGTGAGCAGGTTTTAAGATAATTTATGGTAGTGAGGTGCTGCAAAGCTTCTTTCTTTGCTATTGCTAAGGGTCTATTCATTCTCTTCTTTTTAGTTGCAAAATGAGTTTGTTAGAATTATCGATATTTTGAAAAATTGATGATTGTGATTTGTTCTTTATAATATTTGGAACTTATAGTTCAAATTTAAGTTCATTTAAAGTAAATTTGGGCGTAGAATAGTGTGTTAAATTATTATAATTCGAATAACAAGTTTATGTTTCTGGACAATTTGAGCTTCAAACAAAAGCATCTTAAGTGCATATTAAAAATGAATTTTTACATTGTTATACACTATTTGAAATTATATTACCCTCCCTATTCAAGTTTTACTATAATTATATTTTATATACCCAATTACCATTTATGTACATTTTAAGGGAATTAATAATAATAATTAGTGTCCTAAAATTACTCTAACATATCTTCTACTCCCCCACGTTTCTCTCTTCACATCCCCCCCTCCCCCCCCAACGTATCTTCACAACCATTAAAAAACTTTGAAGCTTTGAATTCGAATTCGGGTTTTCCAAAAACATTGTTTGTTTGAATTGGAAGTTGTTGCAAAGAATTGAGAATTCTCTCTACGTCTCTCTCAATCTCTCAATCCCAAATTTCAGTAATGTAAAGTAAAGGAAAAGAGAGCAGCAATTCTACCATTGACAGCCATTAAAAAGCTTTGAAGCTTTGAATTCGAATTGGGTTTTCAAAAATTATTATTTGTTTGGATTGGGTGTTGTTGCAAATAATTGGGATTTGGGAGTATGATTTGGAGTTTATATCTCAATTTTGAGGGGTTTTGGTGAAGATTAGGCTTAGTTTTGGCTGAATTTCAGATTGAAACTCGTCGAAGAAGAAGAAGAAGAAGACATGACATACATTATACTGCAAAAATTATAGTAAAGTAGAAAAATTGTATTCTGTTGTTTATATATTTTTCTTTTATTCATTTAACTATTGTATGAAAGTTGAACAACATTGTATAAAAATTATATTTAAGTTGTATGATATTGTAATTGTATATAACTGAGTAAAAATAATGTATGAAAATAGTAGATAAGTTGTATAATATATAATTAGTTGTATGAAATTTATTTTTACTATGTATAAATCAGATACAAAATATGCAAAAGACATATCGTATACATTTTGTATAAAATTTGTATTGAAGTCGTATGTTATTGCAGTTGTATTTAACTTGATAAAAATAATGTGTAAAAGTTGTAGATAAGTTGTAGATAAATACTATAATATATCTCCGTGCATTGGTAGCTTTATCTGATACTAATACTTTGCTGCTTGGAAGGTGCTGCAGATGATCTCTTCCTCATCTACCTTAAGCAAGTGGAACAATGGGGTTGCTGTTATAATTATTATTTCCTCCGTTTCAAATTAAATGAGGTACTTTCCTTTTTAGTCTGTTCCAAAACAAATGACACATTGCTAAATTTGGAAATAATTCAACTTTAAACTCTTCATTTTACCATTTTTGCCCTTAATGAGAAGCTTTTATAGCCACACAACTGGCATGGCCCCACAAACCTTTTACCCCTTAAGCTTTTAAGACCACAAGTTTCAAAAGTCTTCTTCTTTTTTCTTAAACTCCATGCCGAGTCAAAGTAAATCAAATAATATGAGACGGAGGGAGTATTACCGTGAATTGACGTATAAGTTTGAGCATACTAAGTGGAAATCAGAAGAGCTGAATACTCCTTTTTCAAAGTATCATTTCAACTTTTAGCCAACAACGATGGTACTGTTGTTCCCAACTTTGTTTTGGAATTCATTGATACCCTGATAGAGAATCTCAGTGATCTACTGAAACTTGATGATCCAAGTTCACTCCTTCATGTTGGGGGGCTCGTGGATCAAGTTGAAAAGACTTTAAGGAGTTGAAGTTCTCTTATATAGCTGAACGAACAGTATGAGGGAAATACAAAGGATTAAGAAAAGGCTCCCAACATTCCTAATGTACGGATAGAAAACTAGATAGGTACTCTGTGCGTAGACAGGGTAGTTGCAAATTCCCAACACTAGAACCGTGAATTAAACGTTATAGCTCTCTTTTACTTTTTAATTTTTCCATTTAACTTATACCCATTTTTTTTTAAAAACTTTTAACTTGTACCCACTTTTTAAACAACTTCAGCCCCCTTTCTCCTCCTCCTCCTTCTCCAATGATCTCCATATCTCTCCGGAACTTAACATTGATGTAACAATATCTCTCCTTCTGTGGCTTCACTCAATTCCTCAGAAGACATCCTACTATACATAATTAAAATAATTGTGATTTTGACTTGCTATCAACTGTTCTGCTGATTCATGCGACGATAAAACTTATTTATCTCATTGCTGAAGAGGATTCATGAAAATCTGGTCGTTTGTTGATTCAGGAGTCTCCTATAGCATTTGTATCCTTAAACAATGATTATAGCAGTTAATGAATGATTTTTCTGCAGTACTGGTCATGTATATATCCCTGCAGAAGGTATGGGTTCCTCCCCCAAAATAAGAAACTTCAGCTCTAAAGCTGAAGTTCCCTAGTTACAAAGACAGAGCTGAAGTTTTTCAATTACCAAGACAAAAACTTTAGCTCTAGAGCTGAAGTTTCCCAGTTACAAAACAAAAACTTCAGCTCTAGAGCTGAAGTTCGCCAGCTACAAACAAAAACTTCAGCTCTAGAGCTGAAGTTCGCCAGTTACAAACAAAAACTTCAGCTCTAGAGCTGAAGTTCGACATTTACAAAAAAAAACTTTAGCTCTAGAGCTGAAGTTGGACAGTTACAAAATAAACTTCAGGTCTAGAGCTGAAGTTCGCCAGTTACAAAACAAAAACTTCAGCTCTAGAGCTGAACTTCAAGCCCGGCTACTAGAATGCTGAAGTTTTGCGTGATTGCCTTTGCTACTTCAGCCCCGTATGCTGAAGTTATGCGAAAAAGCGGGTAAGCTTGCAATTTTTTTTTGCAAAGCAGGCACAAGTTAAAACGTGACACAAAAAGCGGGTATAGATGTAAATGCCCCCCAACAAGCAGAACCTATGTGGCAATTGGGCCAACTTGGAACGAGATCGGTCCACTTAAGTTGGAAAGACTCCAACCCACAGTTGTTCAAAGGGCCTTTTTATTATAGAAAAAATGGCATGACAACCTATTAAGAAAATGGATTTTTACATACCTATACACAATTTGAAATCTTATTACGAAAAATGTCCATGTTTGGTACTTTTCCGACCTAAGCACATTTTAGTTACAAAATATATACAATTCACACACACACACACACACACACACACACATATATATAAATATATATATATATTTTGTGTATAATATATATATAACTAATTGTATATATTATACAACTTATCTATAATTTTCATACATTATTTCTACCCAGCTATATACAACTACAATATCAATACAACTTAAATACAAATTTTATACAATATTGTTCAACTTTCATATAATATTTAAATAAAAAAATATATATATAAACAACATAATACAATTTTTCTACAATTTCGTAAGTATAATGTATGTCATGTCTTCTTCTTCTTCTTCTGCTTCTTCGAGTTTCAATATGAAATTAAGCCAAAATCAAGTCTAATCTTCACCGAAACACCCTCAAAGTTGAGATATAAACTCCAAGTCATATTCCCAATTGCTTGCGACAACACCCAATCCAAACAAATAATATTTTTTGAAAATCCAAATTCGAATTCAAAACTTCAAATCTTTTTAATGGTTGTCAATGGTGGAATTGCTGCTCTCTTTTTCTTTGCTTTACATTACTGGAATTAGGAATTGAGAGATAGAGAGAGACGTAGAGAGAATTTTTAATTGTTTGCAACGACACCCAATTCAAACAAATAATGGTTTTTGAAAATCCAAATTCGAATTCAAAACTTCAAAGCTTTTTAATGTTGTCAATGATGGAATTGCTGCTCCCTTTCCCTTTGCTTTACATTGCTGAAATTAGGGATTGAGAGATAGAGAGAGACGTAGAGAGAGAGAGAGAGAGAGAGAGAGAGAGAGAGAGAGAGAGAGAGAGAGAGAGAGAGAGAGAGAGAGAGAGAGCATGAGGGAGAGAATAAGGATGGAAAATAATTGATTCCTAATACAAAGGGATACTCATTTAATTCCTAAAGTGTATATAATTGGTAAATTTATATATAGGAGGTAATTAAATTGAAACTTGAATAGGGAGAGTAATAAAGTTTCTAATAGTGTATGGGTATGTAAAAATCCCTTAAGAAAATTGACATAAAAAAGCCCTAGTTTTAGATATTTGCACCCTATAGCCAAACTTTAAATTTTTATTTATTTTAATTGGTAGATCATAGCCAATTTTATTGTTATTCAAAATTAGAAGTAACGTTCAGCACTTTCCTCTCTCTCCTCCCATCTCTCCTTCTTTTACGCTATTCTTCTCTATCTTCCCCAAATTCCATATTTTTCGAATCCCCCAAATCACTCCATTTTTATCTGATTAATAATCTCTTATTGTGTCTTCTTAAACTTTTTCTTAACTATTTTTCTAAATCAAGACTCTTTTGTAGAAATTCAAAGACAATATCATCATTCTTGCCAAGTCGAAAGATGGTTAAAAGTTCAACTGGTAAGAAATCTAAATCTAAAGCAACTGTGGTTAAATCTTCATCTCTTCATGTTGATTATGATTCCGATTTCGAAAATACGGTGTTAAAGGGGTCGAAATCACCACATGCAATAGCCGTTCGAAAGGCCAATCAAAGGGAAAAACGGGTTGATGCATCGCATACAAAAGACAAAGGAAAAAACATCGAAAATGCGTATGGTATACAACAAAATATTGTTATTAAACCCAAAAAGAGAAAGCGCGTCACGGAGGAAATTCAATGTGATAAACATCCTGTGAATGAATTATTAATCTCAATTGATTTAATGTATTTTATCCGATTTATCGTTTACATAGTGTTAGCTATAGTTCTTTTCTTTGTTAGGTGTTGCTTGAAGAATTAGGCCGGGATTGTTTCTACTGGTAAAATTAAAGTTATCAGCTAAAGCTGTGGTTTCGTGCAAAGCGTTTTTAGCATTAACATCCTTACTTAATGTATACTTAGATGTTATGTGAATATAGAAGTTGAAATAAAAGGTTGTGCACCATTTATTTTGCTACCAGTTCTTGTTAATTACTTTTATTTTTCAGTAAGAATTTAAACATTGGATTTGCGCTTATTAGTGCTTGAGTGAATGTTACGCCTTTCGCATAGTTAGCTTCATATCGTGTTTACATAATGAATTTCTATGTTTTAGCTTCATATCGTTGAAGATTATCTGCATGCCTCCTTATCCCAAAGTAATTGCTCCGGAGTCATTCTTTTGTGCACTTGTATGTCCGTTGTCTAATGAGAAATGCTGATGTTTTTATCTCCTTGTGTACAATACTTATTATATCTGTCACACCTCCTTTTTACACCCCTACCCCGAAGGATAAATGTATAAGGGAGTTTTTTCATTTAAAGTGACATTATTCGAAATGGGATTATTTATTTATTTTATAGAGTCGCCACTTGGGAAAGGATTGGCTTTTGGTGTCCCAAGTCACTGATTTTAAATCCCAAATCGAGGAAAATTTCGACTTCCCAATTGGAGTCTGCGAACCAGAAATTCTGAATAAGGAATTCTGTTGACCCGAGGGAAGGTGTTAGGCACCCCCGGATCCCGTGGTTCTAGCACAGTCGCTTAAATTATTATAAATGGCTAAACATCTGGTTTTTATACACATTCCCACCTATAATGCAATTTTTTGAGATTATTTACCGCTTTAATTATTTTTACGAAAGTGAACGCCGTTTAAGAGCGTGTTTTTGGATCACGTCACATGAAATGCACCCGGATCCTCAACACCTCTTATTCAACATTTTGGAATTTGGATTTGGGTCACATAAATGTGCACCCGTATTTAAGAAGGTAAGATTATTAAAAAGCGCACCTAAAATGGCTAGCGTCTTATTAACTTTGCGAGGGCCATGAAAATTCGCTAAATGGCACGCCTCGAATTCTAAGGATTTTAAAAGAAATAACTAAATGAGAGCCATGCAATTGTCATTTTATTTGGCACGGCACGCCACAAATTATTTAACGAGAAAAGACAAAAATAAACAGATTTCGCCAATTTTACCAAGAACCAAAACACGATATCAACCACTAATTGATGTACCAAAAAAAGTTTAAAAAAAAAATTCTCATGAAGCACGCATGATACAAACATACGTTGAACTTCAACAAATTTCAACCAACATCCACATGGTCCATTACTGCTAATCCCTTCATTATTCAAACTAACTTTTGCAATTTTCTTGACTAACAAGAAGGTGAAGTAACAAACAGGAAACCAACTAAGTGACCATGATTTCTACAACAAAATATTTAGCCACCATAACAGATTATAGAACTTTAACTCTCCAAGCAAAAATGATAAAGAAGTTAACAACATGAAACTAAGATGAAGTAACAAACATGAAACCAACTAAGTGAACATGATTTCTACAACAAAATATTTAGCGACCATAGCAGATTATAGAACTTTAACTATCCAAGCAAAAATGATAAAGAAGATAATAACGGACCTTTGAAGCCTTTCGATATATTAAGATCTTCCAACTGGCTACAAGAAGTACGCGACACTATGGCTAAACACGAACGGACTGTAAGCCGAAGACTAAGGCGGAAATTTCGAACCAGCGACCGGAAACGAACTCGAACCAGCGCTGAAACACTCAAGTAGGTTTCATGGCTGCTGTTGCTGTGATAGACGAAGAAGAAGGAGTAGTGGCGATGAAGATCTCTTTGTGTGCGTGATTTTCAGGCGTTTTTGGTGCTGATTTTTGGAAGATTTTCTGCTGGATTTTCTTTGCCTTTTAGATCTGTTTTTGGGCTGATTTCCGTTGGGGAATGGGACTGATTTTGGGGTCAGAAAAAGGTTGGCTATAGCTGATGGGTTTCAAGGTGTTTTGTGGTGAATTTTTGTATAAGAATAGTGAAGGAAATGGTTAGCTCTAAGGTTCTTTCATGGTTGTTCTTGGTTGAGATTTTTATCAGGAAGAAGAGAAAGTTGGAGCCTCCTTTTTCCGTTTCTTTTCGTTAGGAAGAAGAAGATGATACTCCTTTCTCGTGCTCCCCCTTTTCTGTTTCCACTCCCCTCTATATATTAGCGTGTGTGTATATTGTAGAAAGAGAAGAAGATAGGAATTGTGGTCCCCACCAAAGGAATATTTTTTCAGTTTTTTTTGGCCAAAGCGTTAGTGGGATTAAAATGGGGGTGCATGTGAGTTTGTTAGGGAGTGGATAATGGAGAATCTTTGCCACACGGCCCAACGTGATTGGCTCTTATTTTTGATTTTCTTTTCTTTCTTTATTTTTGGTTAATAAAATGAAATACTACTCCTACTTTATTAATATAGAAAGATAAAAAAAATATTGTCTACTCAAAATTATATTATTAAAAATTCTTAACTTGAGAAGGATAGAGTAGACCTATTAAACATATATCTTTTGAACATTTTTCTTTCTTTCGAGAACAAGAACACAATTACTATGTAAAATTTTGACTATTTTGTATTTTCAAGATTATATATAAAAATAAAATAAGGTACTATTTTTGTATATTTTTTTATTTAAATTTATAAAAGATGCGTAAACTAAAATATTTTTTGTAATTTTTATTTTCTTGTAATAAAATAAAGTAAAAGAGTAAAAATTAGTTGAAATAGCTATATTAGGCCTAGATTAAATATTTATGTGCTAAAATATAAAAAATCTTGGGGAAGGTCAAAAATCACATGTCTACAGCTGCCCCTCTTTGACTGGAAACGCGAAGAGTTTTCAGACAAAGAACGACTAGACAGGTTTTTTGACCTGACCCTTATTCAGAGAGGCCAAAACTAAACGAAAGAAAAATGTGACCGAGCCCTGGTATCTGAGCTGCCTACATATCCTTGGCTATAAAGGAATCAGGCCACGTGTAGTTCAGAAGTGAATGAGGTGATGCAGTACCGAGGTTGAGAGCCGAGCGAGGTGCCGTCGAGGTTTCGGTCCGTGGTCCCGTTATTACATCAAAATCAAAAAGGAAAAAGACTAACTAAGCCTATCAGCTACGAGTTACAAGATTCCTATCTATAATTCTTCTGAAGCTTGGTCTTGAGTCTTGGCTAGTTCTTGCTGCAGACTCCGATCTGAATCTTGATGCTCGTCAGCTGTAACTGCTGGTTCATTCTTCAGCTTTTGGATCAAGGCGGGACACGCGAAGCCTGTGACTTCAATCATATCTTGAGCAGTCCGCATCCTTCTCCACTTCAGCACTTTGAGTTCATTTCTTTTTGCTCTTTTTTTTTCTTTTCTTTATTTTGGATTGAGACTCATTCTTTTGGTCATCTCGAACCCTGTGCCTCGGTGTTAGACCTGCTTAAGACACCAAAACAAACAAACGAACGAAATTTTTCTGCCCCAGTTTTTACTAGGAAAATTTCGTGAGTTAGTTGTGACACATATCTAAGCGATCAAATCAGGTTGCGTAGGGAGATCCTCGGTTTTTGGCCGGGATTTGGAAAGAAAAAGCTCCTCGGTTTTTTGGCCGGGAGATCCTCGATTTTTTGGCCGTGATTTGGAAAGAAAAGGCTCCTTGGGTTATGCCAGGGAGATCCTCGGTTTTTTGGCCGGGATTTGGAAAGAAAAAGCTCCTCGGTTTTTTGGCCGGGAGATCCTCGATTTTTGGCCGGGATTTGGAAAGAAAAAGCTCCTCGGTTTTTTTGGCCGGAAATCTCGAATTTTTTTTGGCCGGGATTTGAAAGAAAAAAGCTCTCGGTTTTTGGCCAGGAGATCCTTGGTTCTTTGGCCTGGGATTTGAAAGAAAAAGCTCCTCGATTTTTTGGGCGGAGGATGATCTCGGTTTTTTGGCCGGATTTGGAAAGAAAAAGCTCCTCGATTTTTTTTGGCCGGGAGATCCTCGATGTTTTTGGCCGGATTTGGAAAGAAAAGCTCCTCGGTTTTTGGCCGGGAGATCCCTCGGTTTTTGGCCGGGATTTGAAAGAAAAGGCTCCACGGTTTTTTTGATCGGGAAGATCTCGGTTTTTTGGCCGGGATTTGGAAAGAAAAAGGCTCCACGGTTTTTTGTGCCGGGAGATCCTCGGTTTTTGTTCCGGGATTTTGGAAAGAAAAAAACTCCACGGTTTTTTGCCGGGAGATCCTCGGTTTTTGGTTCCGGGATTTGGAAAGCAAAAAGCTCCACGGTTTTTGTGCCGGGAGATCCTCGGTTTTTGTTCCGGGATTTGGGAAAGAAAAAGCTCCACGGTTTTTGTGCCGGGAGATCCTCGGTTTTTTGTTCCGGGATTTGGAAAAAGAAAAAGCTCCACGATTTTTTGTGCCGGGAGATCCCTCGTTTTTGTTCGGCGGATTTGGGAAAGAAAAAGCTCCACGGTTTTTGTGCCGGGAGATCCTCGGTTTTTGGTTCCGGGATTTGGAAAAGAAAAAGCTCCACGATTTTTGTGCCGGGAGATCCTCGGTTTTTGTTCCGGGATTTGGAAAGAAAAAGCTCCACGGTTTTTGTTGCCGGGAGATCCTCGGTTTTGTTTCCGGGATTTTGGAAAGAAAAAGCTCAACGGTTTTTGTGCCGGGAGATCCTCGGTTTTTGTTCCGGGATTTGGGAAAGAAAAAGCTCCACGGTTTTTGTGCCGGGAGATCCTCGGTTTTTGTTTCGGGATTTGGAAAGAAAAAGCTCCACGGTTTTTGTGCCGGGAGATCCTCAGTTTTTGTTCCGGGATTTGAAAGA
Organism: Nicotiana attenuata; assembly: GCF_001879085.1. Lineage (NCBI taxonomy): Eukaryota > Viridiplantae > Streptophyta > Magnoliopsida > Solanales > Solanaceae > Nicotiana > Nicotiana attenuata. The sequence continues at coordinate 121,181 of NW_017673274.1, forward strand.
AAAGCTCCACGGTTTTTTGTACCGGAGAGTCCCTCGGTTTTTGTTCCGGGATATTTAAGGAATGGGATCCTATGCTATCATGTATTTGTTTTTTTTTTTGGGATTTTTATTTTAACTTTTTCTTCTTTCTTTCTATCTTTTGTTTTTCCTTTTTTTTTATGTTTTCCTTTTATTTAGCAAAACAATGAAAGAACTGGGGATAGGAAACTTTCTTTTTGGTCGTTTTCCTGCTGCAAAGCCTGTTTCAGCGCTTGCGCATTTCATTTCTTTTTTGGACTGCACCTGCTTCTTGCACGGTTGCTTTGAATCAAACCTGTTTTCAACAAATAACAATTTGTTTAGTTTGAAACGGTGGTTGGTTTTGTGGCCTTGATCATCTCAATTTGCTTGATCCCGGCCCCATTTTCCGTTGAGAACTTTGCTGCTTGTTTGCCTTTGAGGGTGAATTTCTTTTCAACCGACCGGGTTCAGCCTTCAGGATTTCATTATAAATCGCCCGTGTGGGCTCTGATCCTTGTCACTTTATTCTGCCTTGCCTTTGATTTTCTTTCTTTTTCCAATATTTTTTGCTTAAAAGCATCAATCACTATGGTCAGTCGAGATTGGCCTGACGCACTCGCTGAGGCTGGGTATTTTCTTCGACTCTGACCAGGCGAAGCCCTGTGAAACCGGTCCTGCCACTTTTCTTTGTACTATTACGGAATCAGAGATATAACCGAAAGGGATTCAAGAGAAAGTATGCAAAAGAAGGCAGCATATGATTTTAAAGAGAAGCATCCCTTTCGGGGAAAAGAAGGACTTATCTGGGGTGTGCATGTGGCTTCAAATGAAATGACATGCTTCTTGGACTGGATGCCCGACCACAACAAACTTTTCCGGCTTCTCGTGAACCCATTAATCAGTATTTCGAAACCAGGGAACCTTGCCAGGACTCCTTTAGTGGCGAGATGTCTTCTTTTTGGCCGACAACGCCCTTTGCGGGTTTTCGCCAATCGACCTCTCTCATTTCTCTTCTCACCGTTGCCCGATAGTGCTCTTTGTGAGTTTTCACTAAGCGGACTCTCTCATTTTCAGTTTCTCTACTCACCATCGCCTTATGGTGCCGAAGGTTTTCCCCGATAAGACTCTTCATTTTATTTCTCTCAACTTGCATTGTGTCAGATTCCAACAATAACGTTTTCCACTTCCCTGCCTTTGCCAATTGATCCGAAGGACTTGGACAGGTTTGGGGTAAAAAGGATTTTTGGCAGAACTACAAGTTTGGAACCATTTTCGCGCGGACTCTCAAGGTCGAACGCATTATATCATCTGCCCAGTTTCATTTTTTTGGGAAATTGGGATTTTAATTTTGGTGTGACTGAACCTCAGGAGAGGCTGCCTACGTACCTTTTCAGGATCAAGTCAAACGTATTCATTTGTTTTTGTTGTTTTGTTTTTTGTTTTTTTTTTCATCATATTTTCTCTTTCTTTTTTTTTTTTTTTAATAATACTTCTGGTTCCAAAGAGGGTAGCAAAGAAGGGAGTAACGGCTG